>NC_047109.1:3370522-3488697 GCF_902500255.1 Thalassophryne amazonica | reverse complement strand
CAAACAGACAAATAGACAGACAGACCAACAAACAAACAGACAGACAGACAAACAAATAATCAGACAGGCAAACAAACAAACATACAGACAAACAAACAGACAGGCAAACAGACAGACAAACACACAGAGGCACAAACAGACAAATAATCAGACAGGCAAACAAACAAACATACAGACAAGCAAACAGACAGGCAAACAAACAGACAGACAGACAAACACACAGACGCACAAACAGACAGACAAACAGACGCACAGACAGACAAAGAAAGAAACACACAAACAGACAGACAGACACACAGACACAGACAAACACAAACAGACAAACAAATACACAGACAAACAGACAAACACAAACAGACAAACAAATACACAGACAAACAGACAGACAAACACACAGACACAAACAAACAGACAAACAAACAAACAGACAAACACAAACAGACAAACAAACAGACAGACAAACAGACAGACAAACACACAGACACAAACAGACAGGCAAACAAACAGACAAACACAAACAGATAAACAAACAGACAGACAAACAGACAAACACAAACAGATAAACAAACAGATAGACAAACAGACAGATAAACACACAGATGCACAAACAGACAGGCAGACAAACAGACAAACACAAACAGATAAACAAAAAGATAGACAAACAAACAAACAGACAAACACAAACAGATAAACAAACAGACAGACAAACAGACAAATACAAACAGATAAACAAACAGACAAACACAAACAGATAAAGAAACAGATAGACAAACAGACAGACAAACACACAGATGCACAAACAGACAGGCAAACAAACAAACATACAGACAAACAAACAAACAGACAGGCAAACAAACAAACAAACAGACAGACAGGCAAACAGATAAACAAACAGACAAACACACAGACGCACAAACATACAGGCAAACAAACAAACAGACAGGCAAACAAACAAACATACAGACAAACAAACAAACATACAGACAAACAAACAGACAGACAAACAGACAGACAGACACACAGACAGGCAAACAAACAAACAGAAACAGATAAACAAATACACAGACAAACAGACAAACACAAACAGATAAACAAACAGACAGACAAACAGACAGACAAACACACAGACGCACAAACAGACAGGCAAACAAACAAACAGACAAACACAAACAGATACACAAACAGACAGACAAACAGACAGACGCACAGACAGGCAAACAAACAAACAGACAAACACAAACAGATAAACAAACAGATAGACAAACAGACAGACAAACACACAGATGCACAAACAGGCAAACAAACAAACAGACAAACACAAACAGATAAACAAACAGACAGACAAACACAAACAGATAAACAAACAGATAGACAAACAGACAGACAAACACACAGATGCACAAACAGACAGGCAGACAAACAGACAAACACAAACAGATAAACAAACAGACAAACACAAACAGATAAAGAAACAGATAGACAAACAGACAGACAAACACACAGATGCACAAACAGACAGGCAAACAAACAAACATACAGACAAACAAACAAACAGACAGGCAAACAAACAAACAAACAGACAGACAGGCAAACAGATAAACAAACAGACAAACACACAGACGCACAAACATACAGACAAACAAACAAACATACAGACAAACAAACAGACAGACAAACAAACAAACAGACAGGCAAACAAATAAACAGACAGGCAAACAAACAAACAGACAGACAAACAAACAGACAGACAAACACACAAACAGACAGGCAAACAAACAGACAGACAAACACAGACGCACAGACAGACAAAGAAACAAACAGACAAACACAAACAAACAGACAGACAGAGACACAGTAACAAACAGACAGACAAACACACAGACAGACAAAAACAAACAAACAGAGACAAAAACAAACAAACAAACAGACAAACACAAACAGATAAACAAACAGACAACAGACACACAAACAAACACACAGACAGACACACAAACAGACAGACAAACAAACAGACAAATACACAGACAGACCAACAAACAAACAGACAGACATTCAAACAAATAATCAGACAGGCAAACAAACAAACATACAGACAAACAAACAGACAGACAGACAAACACACAGATGCACAAACAGACAGACAAACAGATGCACAGACAGGCAAAGAAAGAAACATACAAACAGACAGACAAATACACAGACAAACCAACAAACAGACAGACAGACACACAAACAAACAGACAAACACAAACAGATAAACAAACAGATAGACAAAGAGACAAACACAAACAGATAAACAAACAGACAGACAAACACACAGACGCACAAACAGACAGGCAAACAAACAGACAAACACAAACAGATAGACAAACAAACAGACAAACACAAACAGATAAACAAACAGACAGACAAACACAAACAGATGAACAAACAGATAGTCAAACAAACAGACAAACACAAACAGATAAACAAACAGACAGACAAACACACAGACGCACAAACAGATAAACAAACAGACAAACAAACAGACAAACACAAACAGATAGACAAACAGACAGACAAACACACAGATGCACAAACAGACAGGCAGACAAACAAACAGACAAACACAAACAGATAAACAAACAGACAGACAAACAAACAAACAGACAGGCAAACAAACAAATAATCAGACAAACACACAAACAGATAGACAAACACAGACGCACAGACAGACAAAGAAACAAACAAACACAAACAAACAGACAGACAAACAGACAGACAGAAACAAACAAACAGACAAACAAACACACAAACAAACAGACAGACAAAAACAAACAAACAGACAAAACAAACAGACAGACAAACAAACAGACAAACACAAACAGATAAACAAACAGACAACAGACACACAAACAAACACAGACAAACAGACAAATACACAGACAAACAGACAGACAAACAGACAAATACACAGACAAACAAACAGACAGACAAACACACAGACAGACACACAGACAGACAAACAAACAGACAGACAAACAAACAGACAGACACACAAACAGACAGACAAACACATAGACGCACAAACAGACAGACAAACACATAGACGCACAAACAGACAGACACACAAACAGACAGACAAACACACAGACGCACAAACAGACAGACAAACAAACAAACAGACAGACAAACAATCAGACAGGCAAACAAACAGACAGACAGACAAACACACAGACAGACAGACAAAGAAACAAACACACAAACATACAGACAAACAAATAGACAAACAAACAGGCAAACAAATAGACAGACAGACAAACAAACAGGCAAACAAAAAACAGACAGACAGACAGAAAAACCAACAAACAGACAGACAGACAAACCAACAAACAGACAAACACAAACAGATAAACAAACAGACAGACAAACAGACAGACAAACAAACAAACAGATAGACAAACAATCAGACAATCAGGGGCTGCACAGCAAATTATCCCCTCAAAACAGCTATTTTTGACAATTTTCTGACTTTTTCACAATAAAACTAAAATACGGAACATAACTGCAGCAAGGTTTATTTTCAAACATTTGAAAACAATTTTATAAAGTTTAAAATGAACAGTTTTCCTTGATTTCTGAATGTGCAATGAATCACTTTCCCTGATCAGACCCCAAATGTTGTCCCCCATCATGTTTTCATTGTAAGATCCCTGATGTCTGTGTTCAAAGTCCTTTATGTCTTGGTGGAAGTGCTCCCCATGTTCTTTTGAGTATGCCCCCATGTTGTCCTTGAATTGTCAAGGTGAGCATCCAGAATGTGGACCTTCAGTGACATCCTATAGCCCATTTGGCCATAGTTTCTCACCAAAGTCTCAACCAGTTCCACATAGTTGTCAACCTGTGGTTGCCCAGAAACCCATGGACAACATCAACAAAACTTTTCCATGCCTCCTGTTCCTTTGCTGTCAGTTTCTTTGGACATTCAGGGCACTATATGATTTTTCACCAGCTTTCACTTTTGCCACGGTGAGTCTCTCGTCCGGGTACCACCCTCAGACCAACGGGCAAGCAGAACGGGTAAACCAGGAGGTGGAGCAGGCCTTGCGCTGCGTGACTGCCGCACACCCGGCGGCCTGGAGTACCCATTTGGCCTGGATCGAGTATGCCCATAACAGCCAGGTGTCTTCAGCCACCGGCCTCTCCCCTTTTGAGGTATGTCTGGGGTATCAGCCCCCGTTGTTTCCGGTGGTTGAGGGAGAGGTCGGTGTGCCCTCGGTCCAGGCCCACCTGCGGAAGTGCCGTCGCGTGTGGCGTGCCGCCCGTTCTGCTTTGCTAAAGGCCCGGACGAGGGCAAAAGCCCATGCAGACCGTCGGCGGACCCCGGCCCCTGCGTATCGGCCTGGGCAGGAGGTGTGGTTATCCACAAAGGACATCCCCCTCCAAGTGGACTCCCCCAAGTTACAGGACCGTTACATCGGCCCATTCAAGATCCTGAAGGTCATCAGTCCAGCCGCAGTGAGGCTTCGGCTGCCGGCCTCACTGCGGATCCATCCTGTGTTTCATGTGTCCCGGATTAAACCTCATCACTCTTCACCCCTCTGTACTCCGGGTCCGGCGCCGCCTCCTGCCCGGATCATCGATGGCGAGCCGGCTTGGACTGTACGCCGGCTTTTGGATGTCCGTAGGATGGGCCGGGGCTTCCAGTATTTGGTGGACTGGGAGGGGTACGACCCAGAAGAACGCTCCTGGGTGAAGAGGAGCTTCATCCTGGACCCGGCCCTCCTGGCCGGGTCCAGGTTGAGGGGGGGGTCCTGTTGTGTGGGCCGCCAGAAGAGGAGGTACTGCTGGCCCACCACCAGAGGGCGCCCTGCCTGGAGTGCGGGCTCCAGGCACCAGACGGCGCAGCCGCCTCACAGGAGCAGCTAGGGTGACAGCTGTCACGCATCACCTGCAACAGCTGTTACCAATCAGCAGGGGTACATCAGCAGGACGACGTCTCCACCTGTTTGCCGAGATATCGTTCTACCTGGAAGGTAATATTCTCAGCTGACTGCTTGACAGTAACCTTTTGTGATTTTTGTGAGTGATAACAGACCTTTTTTCCAACGAGAGGTGGAGGTAGCTTTCCTGCCGTGCGGATTACTGGGTGCAAACGCGCCCACCTTTAATTGTGTTTTTGTTCCTCGCCAGCAGTACCAGGTCCGACACGCGGAGGCAGTGGCCACCTGGGAGTTCGGGACTTGGCGGCTCCAGTATTCCCGGGGTCTGGTGGCGGAGGAAATCGTGTGGTTCCGGTTCTGCTTTGGACAGGTGTCTCCTATCTTCGAGCCTGCCCACACGACACCTTTGTGAATTGATTCTGATCTATTGTTGTAATCTGTTGTATTTGTTGTGCACATTCACAACAGTAAAGTGTTGTTATTTGACCTACTCCATTGTCCGTTCCTTTGTGCCCCCTGTTGTGGGTCCGTGTACCGACACTTTCCCAACAGATGGGAGACTTCAAAAAACAAAACAAGTAACAAAAAAACATTACGAGACAGGTCTGCGGTGTTTGCACAGGGACAGTGTGAGAGGTTGGACGCTTGGAGCTCTTCAGCAGCGGGATACCCTCACAACGGCCGAGCAGAATATCAAACAGGTTTGAGTTTCATCTGACCATATGATCGTCGATCAGGAGGTGGTCGTGAGATGTTAAATGCAGCTCGTTACTCCATGTATGCTAAACGATGCAGGACACACGATTAACCTGAAACTCTGTGCGATACAAAAAATTCTTGCATGAATGAAAAATCAGCTGAAAAAGGGCCAAAACTCGCACTGGCACCAGTAGATCATGGCAGTGTTCTGTTTATTTTGACACCGGTTATATGAGATGGTTATCTAATTACAACTTGGCTTTTTTTTTTTTTTGAAAATGCCTTTTTTTACAAATAAAAAATGGCATATTTTACAAAAGCACATTTATCTGTAAACACCAACACACGACACACTGTTGTGTGGGCCGCCAGAAGAGGAGGTACTGCTGGCCCACCACCAGAGGGCGCCCTGCCTGAAGTGCGGGCTTCAGGCACGAGAGGGCGCTGCCGCCACGGACACACCTGGGAGTGACAGCTGTCACTCATTATTTCCTGACAGCTGTCACTCATTCTTCATCATCTCACTCCATAAAACCCAGACGTCATGTCCACCTCATCGCCGAGATATCGTACTTCTATGTTTTGCAGCTGTCAACCAGAGGACCGGCGTGGGTCGCGACTGTTTCGTCCTACGTCCGTCAGATAAGTGGTTAAACAGACGCTGCACGAGTGTGTGTTAGAGGTGGAGGTGGCATTCCCACCGTTGTTGTTACGGGGTGTACACATACCCACACTTGACTGTCTTTGTTCTTCGCCAGCAGTACCAGATCCAACAGTCGGGGACGGTGATCACCTGGGAATTCGGGACTTGGCGGCTCCAGTATTCACCAGGGTCGGTGGCGGCGGAAATTGTGTGGTTCCGGCTCTTCTCAGGACAGACGTCTTCTATCCTCGAGCCTGCCCACACGTCACCTTTGTGGATTGACTGTTATCAGATTCTGAGATTGTCTGTGTATTCGTATCTTAGGGACCTCGTAGTACCATATCACCCCAATAGAGCGCTTCGCTCTCAGACTGCAGGCTTACTTGTAGTTCCTAGGGTTTGTAAGAGTAGAATGGGAGGCAGAGCCTTCAGCTTTCAGGCTCCTCTCCTGTGGAACCAGCTCCCAATTCAGATCAGGGAGACAGACACCCTCTCTACTTTTAAGATTAGGCTTAAAACTTTCCTTTTTGCTAAAGCTTATAGTTAGGGCTGGATCAGGTGACCCTGAACCATCCCTTAGTTATGCTGCTATAGACGTAGACTGCTGGGGGGTTCCCATGATGCACTGTTTCTTTCTCTTTTTGCTCTGTATGCACCACTCTGCATTTAATCATTAGTGATCGATCTCTGCTCCCCTCCACAGCATGTCTTTTTCCTGGTTCTCTCCCTCAGCCCCAACCAGTCCCAGCAGAAGACTGCCCCTCCCTGAGCCTGGTTCTGCTGGAGGTTTCTTCCTGTTAAAAGGGAGTTTTTCCTTCCCACTGTAGCCAAGTGCTTGCTCACAGGGGGTCGTTTTGACCGTTGGGGTTTTACATAATTATTGTATGGCCTTGCCTTACAATATAAAGCGCCTTGGGGCAACTGTTTGTTGTGATTTGGTGCTATATTAAAAAAATTGATTGATTGATTGATTGATTCGTTGTGCACCTTCACAACATTAAATTGTTACTTTTTGGCTCATCTATTGACCGTTCATTTGCACCCCCTGTTGTGGGTCCGTGTCACTACACTTTCACAACAGGATATCTCGGCCAGCGTCATGGATCCCGAGGGGCGTCATCCATCTGTTGGACAGCCAATGGAAGAGCAGGAGGCGTGCTCGGTGAGTTGCAGCAAATCCTCACCGCCTTTACCGCTCGGCTGGATTTGATGTCCGAGCAAAACGTCATCCTTAATCACAGGATGGAGGCTCTCACCGCACAGGTGGAAGCGTGCGATCAGAGCGCTGCTGCGGCTCCTCCTCCTGCCGACCCGGTGCCGGGTATTAACATTCCACTGGTCATTCAACAAAGCCCCCCACCATCCCCTGAAGCATACATAAGTCCCCCTGAGCCGTACGGGGGTTGTGTGGAGACGTGCGCGGACTTTCTGATGCAGCGTTCGCTCGTCTTTGCACAACGACCCGTGATGTACGCGTCTGATGCCAGCAAGGTGGCTTATGTTATTAATTTGCTTCGGGGTAAGGCACGCGCCTGGGCTACGGTGCTCTGGGAACAAAACTCACGGTTGTTATCAGCATACACTGCGTTTGTGGGGGAGTTCAGAACAGTGTTTGATCACCCTAACAGAGGAGAGACCGCTTCAACAATGCTGCTGTCAATGCGACAGGGGCGCCGGTGCACAGCCGAATATGCAGTCACTTCCGCATCGCGGCTGCGAGGTCCGGCTGGAATAACACTGCCCTCCGTGCCGCCTTCGTAAACGGACTGTCGTTGTTCCTGAAGGAGCATCTGGTAGCTAAGGAGGAAACGCGGGATTTAGATGGGCTTATCGATCTCGTTATACGGTTAGACAATCGGCTGGAGGAACGCCGTCGGGAGCGAGGCGAAGGGCGTGGCCGGGTACGCGCCGTCCCTCTCCCTTCCGGGTTCGAAAAGGGGCCGCCCTCCCCACGCTCCACAGCCGCAGCGCTCCGTGGGGCAACAGCTCCCCCTGCTGACGTTGTTAGGGAAACGCACAGGGCCAAAATGAGGAGGCTGGTCCGCGGGGAGTGTTTTCTCTGCAGCTCAAAGGAGCACATACAGAAAAACTGCCCCAAACGGCCACAACAACAACCGCCCTTAGAGACTGGGCTAAGGGGGGGTCAAAACATTCACGTGGGACACACACAGATTGCCACACGACTCCCAGTTACAATCCTGAGCGGGGATTTAACCCTTCAAGCCCCAGCACTGGTGGACACGGGGTCAGAAGGGAATTTGCTAGACAGCAGATGGGCAAGGGAGGTAGGGCTCCCTCTGGTGGCGCTTCCTTCGCCATTGCAGGTGCGGGCACTAGATGGCACCCTCCTCCCTTTAATCACACACAAGACACAACCAGTAACTCTGGTGGTGTCTGGAAACCATCGGGAGGAGATTGAGTTTTTTGTAACTTCTTCTACCTCCCGCGTGATTTTGGGCTTCCCATGGATGTTGAAGCACAATCCCCGGATTGATTGGCCATCTGGGGTGGTGGTTCAGTGGAGCGAAACCTGCCATCGGGTGTGTTTAGGATCCTCGGTTCCTCCCGGTCCCAATCTGACGGCAGTGCCGGTTGAGTACCACGATCTTGCTGACGTCTTCAGCAAAGATCTGGCAGTCACCCTTCCCCCGCACCGTCCGTACGATTGTGCCATTGATTTGGTTCCAGGCGCTGAGTTCCCGTCCAGCAGGCTGTACAACCTCTCACGACCTGAGCGCGAATCAATGGAGACCTACATCCGGGACTCATTAGCTGCCGGGCTGATCCGGAACTCCACCTCCCCGATGGGGGCAGGTTTCTTTTTTGTGGGCAAGAAAGATAGCAGACTCCGTCCATGCATTGATTACAGGGGGCTGAATGAGATTACGGTTCGCAACCGATACCCGTTGCCATTGTTGGATTCCGTGTTCACCCCCCTGCATGGAGCCAAAATCTTTACTAAGCTGGATCTTAGAAATGCGTATCACCTGGTTCGGATCCGGAAGGGAGACGAATGGAAGACGGCATTTAACACCCCGTTAGGTCACTTTGAGTACCTGGTCATGCCGTTCGGCCTCACCAACGCCCCCGCGACGTTCCAAGCCTTGGTTAACGACGTCTTGCGGGACTTCCTGTACCGATTCATCTTCGTATATCTGGACAATATTCTCATCTTTTCTCCGGATCCTGAGACCCATGTCCAGCATGTACGTCAGGTCCTGCAGCGGTTGTTAGAGAACCGACTGTTTGTGAAGGGCGAGAAGTGCGAGTTTCACCGCACGTCTTTGTCCTTCCTGGGGTTTATCATCTCCTCTAACTCCGTCGCCCCTGATCCGGCCAAGGTTGCGGCGGTGAGAGATTGGCCCCAACCAACAAGCCGTAGGAAACTGCAACAGTTCCTCGGCTTCGCTAACTTCTATAGGAGGTTCATTAAGGACTACAGTCAGGTAGTTAGCCCCCTGACAGCCCTGACCTCTCCAAAAGTCCCCTTCACCTGGTCGGATCGGTGCGAAGCCGCGTTCAAGGAGTTGAAACGATGGTTCTCTACTGCGCCAGTTTTGGTGCAGCCCGACCCTAGCCGCCAGTTCGTGGTTGAAGTGGATGCCTCTGACTCAGGGATAGGAGCCGTGCTATCCCAGAGTGGAGAGACTGATAAGGTTCTTCACCCGTGTGCCTACTTTTCACGCAGGTTGACCCCGGCTGAACGGAACTATGACGTCGGCAATCGAGAACTCCTTGCGGTGAAAGAGGCTCTTGAGGAGTGGAGACACCTGTTGGAGGGAGCGTCTGTGCCATTCACGGTTTTCACTGACCATTGGAACCTGGAGTATATCAGGACCGCCAAGCGGCTGAACCCCAGGCAAGCCCGCTGGTCACTGTTCTTCGGGCGTTTTGACTTCCGGATCACCTATCGCCCCGGGACCAAGAACCAGAGGTCGGATGCCTTGTCCCGGGTACACGAAGAGGAGGTCAAAACTGCACTGTCGGATCCTCCGGAGCCCATCCTGCCTGAGTCCACTATCGTGGCCACCCTCACCTGGGACGTGGAGAAGATCGTCCGGGAGGCCCTGGCACGGAGTCCGGACCCTGGAACTCGTCCGAAGAACCGTTTGTACGTCCCACCAGAGGCCAGAGCTGCAGTCTTGGACTTCTGTCATGGTTCCAAGCTCTCCTGTCATCCAGGGGTGCGAAGGACCGTGGCAGTTGTCCGGCAGCGCTTCTGGTGGGCGTCTATGGAGGCCGACGTCCGGGAGTACATCCAGGCCTGCACCACCTGTGCCAGGGGCAAGGCAGACCATAAAAGGTCCCAAGGACTTCTCCAGCTGGTACCTGTGCCTCATCGCCCCTGGTCCCACATTGGCCTGGATTTCGTCACGGGCCTCCCGCCGTCCCAGGGCAACACCACCATCTTCACGATAGTGGACCGATTCTCCAAGGCGGCCCACTTCGTGGCCCTCCCGAAGCTCCCAACAGCCCAGAAGACAGCAGACCTCCTGGTCCACCACGTCGTCCGTCTGCATGGGATACCCACCGACATCGTCTCTGATCATGGTCCCCAGTTCTCCTCACACGTCTGGAGGAGCTTCTGCCGGGAACTGGGGGCTACTGTGAGCCTCTCGTCCGGGTATCACCCGCAGACCAATGGACAGGCAGAACGGGCCAATCAGGAATTGGAGCAAGCCCTGCGCTGTGTGACGTCTGCACACCCGACGGCCTGGAGTAAACATCTGGCCTGGATCGAGTATGCGCATAACAGCCAGGTGTCCTCTGCCACCGGCCTCTCCCCATTTGAGGTGTGTTTTGGGTATCAGCCCCCGTTGTTTCCCGTGGTGGAGGGAGAGGTCGGTGTGCCCTCGGTCCAGGCCCACCTGCGGAAGTGCCGTCGGGTGTGGCGCGCCGCCCGTTCTGCCTTGTTGAAGGCCCGGACAAGGGCGAAGACCCATGCAGACCGCCGGCGGTCCCCGGCCCTGCATACCAGCCCGGGCAGGAGGTGTGGTTGTCAACAAAGGACATCCCACTGCAGGTACAGTCACCTAAACTGATGGACAGGTTCATCGGCCCATTTCGCATTCTCAAGGTCCTTAGCCCTGCCACAGTGAAGCTCCAGCTCCCAGCTTCACTGCGGATCCACCCGGTGTTCCACATCTCCAGAATCAAGCCATACCACACCTCACCCCTCTGTGCTCCCGGTCCGGCGCCGCTTCCTGCCCGGATCATTGACGGGGAGCCGGCTTGGACAGTGCGCCGGCTCCTGGACGTCCGTCGAATGGGCCGGGGGTTCCAATATCTGGTGGACTGGGAGGGGTATGGACCCGAAGAACGCTCCTGGGTGAAGAGGAGCTTCATCCTGGATCCGGCCCTCCTGGCCGATTTCTACCGTCGACACCCCGATAAGCCTGGTCGGGCGCCAGGTCCTGTTGTGTGGGCCGCCAGAAGAGGAGGTACTGCTGGCCCACCACCAGAGGGCGCCCTGCCTGAAGTGCGGGCTTCAGGCACGAGAGGGCGCTGCCGCCACGGACACAGCCGGGAGTGACAGCTATCACTCATTATTTCCTGACAGCTGTCACTCATTCTTCATCATCTCACTCCATAAAACCCAGACGTCATCTCCACCTCATCGCCGAGATATCGTACTTCTATGGAGGTAACTGTCTCTGCCTGATTCTAAGAGCTATTGTTTTGCAGCTGTCAACCAGAGGACCGGCGTGGGTCGCGACTGTTTCGTCCTACGTCCGTCAGATAAATGGTTAAACAGACGCTGCACGAGTGTGTGTTAGAGGTGGAGGTGGCATTCCCACCGTTGTTGTTACGGGGTGTACACACACCCACACTTGACTGTCTTTGTTCTTCGCCAGCAGTAGCAGATCCGACAGTCGGGGACGGTGATCACCTGGGAATTCGGGACTTGGCGGCTCCAGTATTCACCAGGTTCGGTGGCGGCGGAAATCGTGTGGTTCCGGCTCTTCTCAGGACAGACGTCTTCTATCCTCGAGCCTGCCCACACGTCACCTTTGTGGATTGACTGTTATCAGATTCTGAGATTGTCTGTGTATTCGTTGTGCACCTTCACAACATTAAATTGTTACATTTTGGCTCATCTATTGACCGTTCATTTGCGCCCCCTGTTGTGGGTCCGTGTCACTACACTTTCACAACACACACCTCACATTAATGTGTTGGTTTACACAGAATGAGTCAACCAATCAGTGTTAGCGGAGGCACATTTTACCCAGAATGCCATCTGTCTGTGTTTGTTACAAACTTCAGCATTAGTGCATTATTCAACATTAAAAGATACAGTGAGGAAAATAAGTATTTGAACACCCTGCAATTTTGCAAGGTCTCCCACGTAGAAATCATGGAGGGGTCTGAAATTTTCATCTTAGGTGCATGTCCACTGTGAGAGACATAATCTAATTTTAAAATTTTTAAATAATTTATTTGTATGTTACTGCTGCAAATAAGTATTTCAACACCTGTGAAAATCAATGTTAATATTTGATACAGTAGCCTTTGTTTGCAATTACAGAGGTCAAACGTTTCCTATAGTTTTTCACCAGGTTTTCACACACTGCAGCAGGGATTTTGGTTCACTCCTCCATACAGATCTTCTCCAGATCTTTCAGGTTTGGAGTTTCAGCTCCCTCCAAAGATTTTCTATTGATTTCAGGTCTGCAGACTGGCCAGGCCACTCCAGGACCTTGAAATACTTCTTACAGAGCCCCTCCATAGTTGCCCTGGCTGTGTGTTTGGGGTCATTGTTATGCTGAAGACCCAGCCATGACCCATCTTCAGTGCTCTTACTGAGGGAAGGAGGTTGTTTGCCAAAATCTCGCAATACATGACCCCATCCATCCTCCCTTCAATACGGTGCAGTCGTCCTGTCCCCTTTGCAGAAGAGCACCCCCAGAGTATGATGTTTCCACCCCCATGCTTCACGGTTGGGATGGTTTTCTTGGGGTTGTTCTCATCCTCTAAACATGGTAAGTGGATTTGATTCCAAAAAGCTCTATTCTGGTCTCATCTGACCACATGACCTTCTCCCATGCCTCCTCTGGATCATCCAGATGGTCACTGGTGAACTTCAAACGGGCCTGGACATGTGCTGGCTTGAGCAGGGGGACCTTGCTAACCTGCAGGACTTTAAACCATGACAGCATCATGTGTTACTAATGTAATCTTTGTGACTGTGGTCCCAGCTCTCTTCAGGTCATTGACCAGGTCCTCCTGTGTAGTTCTGAGCTTTCTCAGAATCATCCTTATTCCACAAAGTGAGATCCTGCATGGAATCCCAGACCGAGGGAGATTGACAGTCATCTTGTGTTTCTTCCACTTTCTAATAAATAATCATAACAGTTGTTGTCTTCTACCAAGCTGCTTGTCTGTTGTCCTGTAGTCCATCCCAGCCTTGTGCAGGTCTACAGTTTTGTCCCTGGTGTCCTTAGACAGCTCTTTGGTCTTGGCTATGGTGGACAGGTTGGAGTGTCATTGATTGAGTGTGTGAACAGGTGTCTTTTATACAGGAAACAAGTTCAAACAGGTGCAATTAATACAGGTAAAGAGTGCAGAATAAGAGGGCTTCTTAAAGAAAAATTAACAGGTCTGTGTGAGCCAGAATTCTTGCTGGTTGGTAGGTGTTCAAATACTTATTTGCAGCAGTAACATACAAATAAATTATTAAAAAATCATACATTGTGATTTCCGGATTTTTTTTTTTTTTTTTTTTAGATTATGTCTCTAACAGTGGACATGCACCTAAGATGAAAATTTCAGACCCCTCCATGATTTCTAAGTGGGAGAACTTGCAAACTTGCAGGGTGTTCAAATACTTATTTTCCTCACTGTATATGTTATATCTTAACTTTGCACAAATGACAGAATTGACATTAATGGAGTTATTCTATCAGTATTCTTTTTCTTGTACACCATACCATAACTGCTTTATTTTCCAAGACCTCCACCTGTCGGCAGCATTGTGATTGAGTAGAGAGTTGAGCTTTGTGGTTCCTCTCAGCTGTGTTTGTGCTGGAAGCCATGTAGTAAACTGGAGCTTCCAGCAGGGGGCAGGATGCTCAAAGACGAGTGCTGACTCATTGTTTGGGTCTTTGGATGCATTTGACGCTACCAGAAGCGATTGTGGTGTTTAAATTCAAAATCAGCTTGTTAGTAGTTGCAAGTGTACCGGAGACAATACTAGAATTTATCAGTTATCTGTAACGTTTCAGTTATCTGATTATCTGTTATTGAAGTTATTTTTTTGGTTATCTGTGCCCACCACTGGAAGTAAGGATTCCTCTCACAAACTATATCTGTAATGTCACAGTCCACTTCACTGTTCTCCCCATCCTCTGATTCAGTGCTTTCTTCTTCTGATGGTTGTTTTCTTTCAGGAGTTGAAGGTACAGGAAGCTCAGTACTATGTGATACTGGTGCAATGGAAGATGGAATGTCAGGATAAGGAACAGCAGGTGCATTCTTCCCACTTCGGCGTTTGGAAGGATCCAACATGCCGAAGTAGCAGTTGGTTGAGTGGTCAGTGGTTTCACGCCATATTCTTGGAACAGCAAACTTCATTGCTCTCTTTTCCCCTTTTCCTAAGTTTCTCACCTTCAAGTGTTTTCTTGCAATATTCACAAGCTAAGTGAGGTGCCCAGTTCTTATCTTGGTCTCCAACTGGCATTCCAAAATAAGCTTTGTCGGCTTCATACATTTTGCTGGAGGCTGTCACAGAAAACTTGTTTGCTCTTTTCTTGATGAACTGGCCACAGATGTAGCAGAATTTATCTGGAGAATGATTGCAGCCTCTTGATGCCATCTCTCTTCTTCTGGTGTATCTTCTCAGGTAGTCTGAGCTTGACTGAATGCTGACCTATGAACCCCTGTTTAAATATTTGTCATGTAACACCCCAGAACTTTCTCAGTCTTTCATGGTGACATTCTGGAATCCTCTTGATCTCTCAAGAATATTCCTGAACTTGTTTGTCAACTGTTATGGAAAATTCCAGAAGATTCTAGAAAATGTTTCACTGTTCTATAGATTTCTGGTATTTTCTAGAAAGTTCCATGAGATTCTTGTGGGTTTTCTCAAAGATTCTAGAACATTCTTTGGTATTCTACACATTTCTGGAATGTTCCACAAGGTTGTTTAATTTTCTTTGATTAGAGTGAAATATTCATGAAGAAAGGAGATTCTTCAAACCTCAGTCAATTACTCTCCTGTTCTTGAAAGTTCTTGCTCAATCTGTACAAATGAGGAAGGTTTTCATAAATATAATTGCTTTGTCAATATTGTATTATGTTTGAAATGATGTTTGAACCCTTTTGACATGATCACAAAAAGAAAATGTGATGACCACAACTCTGACAAATGGACTTAACTTTTCCAGAAATTAGTAGTGACCACTCAGTGAATGCAAAAACTGGTTAATTTGCAATTTCATTGTCCTGACCACAAAACCAAAGTTTGGAGGTCAAGGCCACTCTTTTCTCTTTTGATTGGTTGTGAAGAAATGGGAAATTATGGTTTTAACCCGGGAACAAGACAGAAGTGAAAATGTGTTACTTACAAATTTGGAAAGACTTCATTAAAGGAGCAGATCAGATGTGTTTGTAAGTTTTTACTCAGAGATGCAGAAACGGACCCTCGGCTAAACCTCAAGGTTCAAAATCCCTGCAGGAATGTTTCTGTGTCTGATTAAATGTCTGAGACCTCCTGCAGGCAGCTTGAGCCATGAGGAATTTTAATAAAGTATTTCGCGGAGGACAAACCTGGTACACCAGTTCCCGTCCAGTCAGGGTCCAGTCTCAGATTGTGGGGTGCAGTTGTCTCTTTGTGAAGCATTGGTCTTGAGTTTTCCCGTTTAGCAGAGATGGATATCAGGCAGGCTTATCTCTTACAACCCCATTTCCAGTGAAGTTGGAACATTGTGTAAACACAATGATTTTCAAATCCTCTTCAACCTATATTCAATTGAATACACCACAAAGACAAGATATTTAATGTTCAAACTGATAAACTTTATTGTTTTTGTGCATTTTACACAATATCCCAACTTCATTGGAATTGGGGTTGTAGTTTTGGTACCAGAGTTGGTTCCAAGTCTGCATCCAGAGTGATTAGATTGTTTTTCTACCAGTGTTGATTGTACGTGTGGGATCTGTCTGAGGCTTTGTCCCACATTTAGTTTGAGGTCCACTTACAGCTGATGTTTTGGTACCTGAGTTGGGTTAATGTTGGTTTAAATCTGATCTTTTGTGTCGGAGTTTCTTCTTTGTCTTGGTCTCATCTCATGTTTAACAGCAGAGCTGTCGGTGCATCTGGGTCCAGTCTCAGCTTCTTTACCACCGTTGGTTTTAAAATCCAAATCCAGTCTTGGGTGTTGTATCAGAGTTGGTTCCAAGCACAGTCCCAGTCTCTAATGTTCAAATTGAGACTGGCTGTGTATTTCAGGTTGGTATATTGGCTCAGTCTCAGATTTTGCATCAAAGTATATTCTAAATCTGGGACTGGTCATAGGTTTATAAAATATAGAGCAGTCCTTTATAAACTGCTGGAGCCCATTGGGCCAATTTTGTATCACCGGATCCTTATTTGAAGCAGCCAGTGTGGTATCTGGAACATTCTATGACTGCAGTAATGAGGGTTTCCTGCAGGGGTGCAAGGCGGCATATAAAAGGCTGTGACTGCAGCACACACTGTGCAGAAGTACAAGAAAACCAATGAGACAAGACTATTGTTCTTTAATTACTTTAAATAAAATAAATAAAATAAAGCTTACAAACTGAAACAGAGCAGTACACGACCGAATTTGGTGACGAGGAGTGAATTTAAGGTTTGAAGAAGAGTTTAATGACGCCGGTTGTTACACAAAGATGCTCAGTGAAACAGAATCATGAAAAAAACCTTTTTTTACATGAGGAAGCAGCTGCTTTTTTGCTTTTGAGGAAGCAAAAAAAGCAGCTGATTTCAAACAAAGTGTGAGTCGATTTTAACCCAAATCTGACACTATGTGATGCTTCACCAGTAGGTGTCAGTGACTTCTCACCAAATGCCAGACAGAAGTGAAAAACCATTTACTTTTGTTTCTAGAATGCTCACAACAGCAGAGAACAACTGCTCACCAACTGAAAAAGAAGCTTTAGGTCGAGTTTTTGGAGTCATGAAATTTAATGAGTATTTGTTTGGATGTAAGTTTACTCTGATCACTGATCACAAGCTGTTGTTAAAAATCTTCGTTCCAAAGACAGGAGTTCCGCCGCTAGCAGCAGCTCGGATGCAGAGATGGTCATTGATTAGATACAAACTCCTACGAAATCAGCTACAAAACTGAAACTGTCGAACAACTGCATGTTGTTCGACAGTTTCGAGTGTTTTGATTCCTCGAAAATTTGATCTGACTGTGGAAGACGATTGTTTACTTTGGGGATTCAGAGTCGTCATTCCAGAGAGTCTGAGAAACGGGTTCCTTTCAGAGCTACACTGGGGCAGGGTGAACATGAAGTCCTTGGCAAGAACTTTACTGTGGTGGTCTTCATTAGATCAGGATATTGAAGCAGAAGTGAACATCAAACTGCAAACATCAGCGTTGTGTTCCTCCTACAGCACCAGTACACACATGGAGGTCGGCATCAGGTCAAAAGACATGTGTTATTGGAAGAAAAGATAAAGAATGTGAATCCTGATGTTGGAACTGATGATGATGATCATTTTGTTTTTGATTTTGACATTAAAAGGACTGATGGAGGAAATGAGTCAAAGGACACTGCAGGTGAACTGATACCGGTTGGTCCTCAAAGTGATCAGAATAATGTCCTTCAGGTTTTGGTGAAAATGGATGAAGCTGTGGACAGTCCTGGGGGTGCACAGCATGTGGAAAGACCAAGGAGAAATGTGTGTCCTCCACAACGCTTGGATTTGTGAAAAAAAAAAAAATAAATAATAATAATTATGACTATGAAAAGAACTGCACATGTAAAAAAACAAAAAAAAACCAAAAAAAAACAAGTGCAGTTAATATCTACAGGGGAGGACTGCAGTGTCTGGAACGTTGACTACAGTAACAAAGGTACAAACTATGACTGCAGTAACAAAGGTTTCCTGCAGGGGCGCTAGGACAAAAAAGGCTGTGGCTGCAGCACAGACAGCGCAGAAGTAAAGCAATGAGACCAGATGGTTGTTCTTTAACTGCTGTAAAATAAATGTGTAATAGTTCCAATGCTGCAACGTCGTTTCTTCAGGCTTAAGTCCTGGTCCGACCGAATAATGAAGGATGAATAATGAGCCATGAAGCATGTTTGTTTGTTTGTTTGTTTGAGATGAGAGTAAAAGGCGTCCAGATGAAACAGTCCTCTGTGATTCCAGAAATGATTAGAGGTGTTTTCAGCATCCAAGGTTTGACAGAAAATGCTTACAATCTGCTACAAAATAATTATTTTATATACAGCGACCAGCTCACAGAGCAGGTGGAATTGTGTGCATACGAGGGCAGCCGCTCCAAAAACAGACTCTCAGGTCCTCGTAGCTGCCAGGTGCACAGATAACGGGCTTTTAGCAGACTCGTTAGCACCACGCACACGCCTCTTAAACCTCGTACACAAACTGTCCCACACTGTTGTTGTTAATTTTGAACATCTTGAAATTAGCACCACGTTCAGAGAGGAGCCTCGTTAACTGAAGATAATGACTCTGAGAGCCACTCAGAGCCACGAAACTCCCATCATAGTTGAAGAAACCCTCTGGTAGCAAAAACAACATGCTGTGTGGCTCATTTTTGCCCAGTGACTGCTGCGGTATTGTATCACTTCCTGTTCCGGAGCACAGCTGTGTTTTTCTGTATCTGTTAGCTGTTTAATCTGCGCAGTTAGATTGATCTAGTTATCTAGATTACGATTTGTTTCCCAGTGTAATCTTCACGTGCCTTAACTAAAGCACTCCTTCTGCTGAATCACCTCTAAATTATTTACACATTATTCACTTTGCGTGTTTTTAGGAATCCGCTAGCTTAGCGTAGCTACTAGCTCTTAGCCGATTTAGCATGGCGGCTTCTCCTGTCTCTCCCGCACTTTTCTGCTCTGGGTGTGAAATGTTTAGTTATTCCTCGGCCTCCTTTAGCAGTAATGGTACTTGTAATAAGTGTAGCTTATTCGTAGCTTTGGAGGCCAGGCTGGGCGAATTGGAGACTCGGCTCTGCACCGTGGAAAATTCTACAGCTAGCCAGGCCCCTGTAGTCGGTGCGGACCAAGGTAGCTTAGCCACCGTTAGTTACCCCCTGGCAGATCCCAAGCAGCCGGGAAAGCAGGCCGACTGGGTGACTGTGAGGAGGAAGCGTAGCCCTAAACAGAAGCCCCGTGTACACCGCCAACCCGTTCACATTTCTAACCGTTTTTCCCCACTCGACGACAGACCCGCCAAGGATCAAACTCTGGTTATTGGCGACTCTGTTTTGAGAAATGTGAAGTTAGCGACACCAGCAACCATAATCAATTGTCTTCCGGGGGCCAGAGCAGGCGACACTGAAGGAAATTTGAAACTGCTGGCTAAGGCTAAGCACAAATTTGGTAAGATTGTAATTCACGTCGGCAGTAATGACACCTGGTTACGCCAATCGGAGGTCACTAAAATTAACATTAAATCGGTGTGTAACTTTGCAAAAACAATGTCGGACTCTGTAGTTTTCTCTGGGCCCCTCCCCAATCGGACCGGGAGTGACATGTTTAGCCGCATGTTCTCCTTGAATTGCTGGCTGTCTGAGTGGTGTCCAAAAAATGAGGTGGGCTTCATAGATAATTGGCAAAGCTTCTGGGGAAAACCTGGTCTTGTTAGGAGAGACGGCATCCATCCCACTTTGGATGGAGCAGCTCTCATTTCTAGAAATCTGGCCAATTTTCTTAAATCCTCCAAACCGTGACTATCCAGGGTTGGGACCAGGAAGCAGAGTTGTAGTCTTACACACCTCTCTGCAGCTTCTCTCCCCCTGCCATCCCCTCATTACCCCATCCCCGTAGAGACGGTGCCTGCTCCCAGACTACCAATAACCAGCAAAAATCTATTTAAGCATAAAAATTCAAAAAGAAAAAATAATATAGCACCTTCAACTGCACCACAGACTAAAACAGTTAAATGTGGTCTATTAAACATTAGGTCTCTCTCTTCTAAGTCCCTGTTGGTAAATGATATAATAATTGATCAGCATATTGATTTATTCTGCCTTACAGAAACCTGGTTACAGCAGGATGAATATGTTAGTTTAAATGAGTCAACACGCCCGAGTCACACTAACTGTCAGAATGCTCGTAGCACGGGCCGAGGAGGAGGATTAGCAGCAATCTTCCATTCCAGCTTATTAATTAATCAAAAACCCAGACAGAGCTTTAATTCATTTGAAAGCTTGTCTCTTAGTCTTGTCCATCCAAATTGGAAGTCCCAAAAAACAGTTTTATTTGTTATTATCTATCGTCCACCTGGTCGTTACTGTGAGTTTCTCTGTGAATTTTCAGACCTTTTGTGTGACTTAGTGCTTAGCTCAGATAAGATCATTATAGTGGGCGATTTTAACATCCACACAGATGCTGAGAATGACAGCCTCAACACTGCATTTAATCTATTATTAGACTATTGGCTTTGCTCAAAATGTAAATGAGTCCACCCACCACTTTAATCATATCTTAGATCTTGTTCTGACTTATGGTATGGAAATAGAAGACTTAACAGTATTCCCTGAAAACTCCCTTCTGTCTGATCATTTCTTAATAACATTTACATTTACTCTGATGGACTACCCAGCAGTGGGGAATAAGTTTCATTACACTAGAAGTCTTTCAGAAAGCGCTGTAACTAGGTTTAAGGATATGATTCCTTCTTTATGTTCTCTAATGCCATATACCAACACAGTGCAGAGTAGCTACCTAAACTCTGTAAGTGAGATAGAGTATCTCGTCAATAGTTTTACATCCTCATTGAAGACAACTTTGGATGCTGTAGCTCCTCTGAAAAAGAGAGCTTTAAATCAGAAGTGCCTGACTCCGTGGTATAACTCACAAACTCGTAGCTTAAAGCAGATAACCTGTAAGTTGGAGAGGAAATGGCGTCTCACTAATTTAGAAGATCTTCACTTAGCCTGGAAAAAGAGTCTGTTGCTCTATAAAAAAGCCCTCCGTAAAGCTAGGACATCTTTCTACTCATCACTAATTGAAGAAAATAAGAACAACCCCAGGTTTCTTTTCAGCACTGTAGCCAGGCTGACAAAGAGTCAGAGCTCTATTGAGCTGAGTATTCCATTAACTTTAACTAGTAATGACTTCATGACTTTCTTTGTTAACAAAATTTTAACTATTAGAGAAAAAATTACTCGTAACTATCCCAAAGACGTATCGTTATCTTTGGCTGCTTTCAGTGATGCCGGTATTTGGTTAGACTCTTTCTCTCCGATTGTTCTGTCTGAGTTATTTTCATTAGTTACTTCATCCAAACCATCAACATGTTTATTAGACCCCATTCCTACCAGGCTGCTCAAGGAAGCCCTACCATTATTTAATGCTTCGATCTTAAATATGATCAATCTATCTTTGTTAGTTGGCTATGTACCACAGGCTTTTAAGGTGGCAGTAATTAAACCATTACTTAAAAAGCCATCACTTGACCCAGCTATCTTAGCTAATTATAGGCCAATCTCCAACCTTCCTTTTCTCTCAAAAATTCTTGAAAGGGTAGTTGTAAAACAGCTAACTGATCATCTGCAGAGGAATGGTCTATTTGAAGAGTTTCAGTCAGGTTTTAGAATTCATCATAGTACAGAAACAGCATTAGTGAAGGTTACAAATGATCTTCTTATGGCCTCGGACAGTGGACTCATCTCCGTGCTTGTTCTGTTAGACCTCAGTGCTGCTTTTGATACTGTTGACCATAAAATTTTATTACAGAGATTAGAGCATGCCATAGGCATTAAAGGCACTGCGCTGCGGTGGTTTGAATCATATTTGTCTAATAGATTACAATTTGTTCATGTAAATGGGGAATCTTCTTCACAGACTAAAGTTAATTATGGAGTTTCACAAGGTTCTGTGCTAGGACCAATTTTATTCACTTTATACATGCTTCCCTTAGGCAGTATTATTAGACGGTATTGCTTAAATTTTCATTGTTCCGCAGATGATACCCAGCTTTATCTATCCATGAAGCCAGAGGACACACACCAATTAGCTAAACTGCAGGATTGTCTTACAGACATAAAGACATGGATGACCTCTAATTTCCTGCTTTTAAACTCAGATAAAACTGAAGTTATTGTACTTGGCCCCACAAATCTTAGAAACATGGTGTCTAACCAGATCCTTACCCTGGATGGCATTACCCTGACCTCTAGTAATACTGTGAGAAATCTTGGAGTCATTTTTGATCAGGATATGTCATTCAAAGCGCATATTAAACAAATATGTAGGACTGCTTTTTTGCATTTACGCAATATCTCTAAAATCAGAAAGGTCTTGTCTCAGAGTGATGCTGAAAAACTAATTCATGCATTTATTTCCTCTAGGCTGGACTATTGTAATTCATTATTATCAGGTTGTCCTAAAAGTTCCCTAAAAAGCCTTCAGTTAATTCAAAATGCTGCAGCTAGAGTACTGACGGGGACTAGAAGGAGAGAGCATATCTCACCCATATTGGCCTCTCTTCATTGGCTTCCTGTTAATTCTAGAATAGAATTTAAAATTCTTCTTCTTACTTATAAGGTTTTGAATAATCAGGTCCCATCTTATCTTAGGGACCTCATAGTACCATATCACCCCAATAGAGCGCTTCGCTCTCAGACTGCAGGCTTACTTGTAGTTCCTAGGGTTTGTAAGAGTAGAATGGGAGGCAGAGCCTTCAGCTTTCAGGCTCCTCTCCTGTGGAACCAGCTCCCAATTCAGATCAGGGAGACAGACACCCTCTCTACTTTTAAGATTAGGATTAAAACTTTCCTTTTTGCTAAAGCTTATAGTTAGGGCTGGATCAGGTGACCCTGAACCATCCCTTAGTTATGCTGCTATAGACGTAGACTGCTGGGGGGTTCCCATGATGCACTGTTTCTTTCTCTTTTTGCTCTGTATGCACCACTCTGCATTTAATCATTAGTGACTGATCTCTGCTCCCCTCCACAGCATGTCTTTTTCCTGGTTCTCTCCCTCAGCCCCAACCAGTCCCAGCAGAAGACTGCCCCTCCCTGAGCCTGGTTCTGCTGGAGGTTTCTTCCTGTTAAAAGGGAGTTTTTCCTTCCCACTGTAGCCAAGTGCTTGCTCACAGGGGGTCGTTTTGACCGTTGGGGTTTTACATAATTATTGTATGGCCTTGCCTTACAATATAAAGCGCCTTGGGGCAACTGTTTGTTGTGATTTGGCGCTATATAAAAAAATTGATTGATTGATTGATTGTTTAATATGAACCGAAAATGAGTCTGTGAACCACATCACTGGAACAATGACTCCATCTCAGGGTACTGACGAACTGGAACAAGGCCAACGAAGCATCCTGTCCAAAGTTTCTGTGTAGGCTCTGTAGCATTCTTTGTAAAACAGTTGAAACCCAGCCTTAACCGGGGGGCGGGTCTCAGACACGTTTGTCCCCTGTTTACAATGGGGTACTCAGGTCTAAGCAGTTTCAGTCTTTTGTTCATGGTAATGAGTCATTCACATCCTCAGGACAGTCATCAAGGGAGCCATCAGGGGAGGCTTCCATCCCATCATTAGGAGAGTGGACAATAGGTGCTAATTAGAGCTATTGTTTAGTCACTAGCCTATAGCAGTCGGCCTCTCGGTAGGAGGGGTCTGGTTAGGTTAAAAACTCCAGCTTTTGTTGGCTTCTGGTTTATTCTTCTCTACAAGAGTCAAGACAGAAGTCAGACTACCAGACTACCTTGGATGTAAGCATCTGGTAGAGAATTTTAGCTGAGGAAGCTTCTGTGATTTGAAGCGAAACATCCTCACGTCAAGCAACCCAGTCCAGTCGAAGATTCAAGCTTCTCTACCATCCTGTCCAAAATGAACCTGCACTGAAGGCCACACACGAGGTTTATTCAGTGATTCCGATTCCACTTAAAAATCATGTTAGGTGTCAATTTATTGACGTATTTATTTATTTTTAATTGTTGTGTAGATTTGCTCTTGATTGGATCAACATATATCTCTGTCTGCTGTTGGATTTTCACCACAATAAGAAGGCCAGCAGGGGATAGCAAAAGAACACCAGCAGGGCATAGTCAAAGGTCAGCAGGGGGGAGTAAAAGAAGGCCAGCAGGGGGCAGTAAAAGAAGGCCAGCAGGAGGCAGTAAAAGAAGGTCAGCAGGAGGCAGTAAAAGAAGGTCAGCAGGAGGCAGTAAAAGAAGGCCAGCAGGAGGCAGTAAAAGAAGGTCAGCAGGGGGCAGTAAAAGAAGGTCAGCAAGAGGCAGTAAAAGAAGGTCAGCAAGAGGCAGTAAAAGAAGGTCAGCAGGAGGCAGTAAAAGAAGGTCAGCAGGGAGCAGTAAAAGAAGGTCAGCAGGAGGCAGTAAAAGAAGGCCAGCAGGAGGCAGTAAAAGAAGGTCAGCAGGAGGCAGTAAAAGAAGGTCAGCAGGAGGCAGTAAAAGAAGGCCAGCAGGAGGCAGTAAAAGAAGGTCAGCAGGGAGCAGTAAAAGAAGGTCAGCAGGAGGCAGTAAAAGAAGGCCAGCAGGAGGCAGTAAAAGAAGGTCAGCAGGGGGCAGTAAAAGAAGGCCAGCAGGAGGCAGTAAAAGAAGGTCAGCAGGGGGCAGTAAAAGAAGGCCAGCAGGAGGCAGTAAAAGAAGGTCAGCAGGGGGCAGTAAAAGAAGGCCAGCAGGGGGCAGTAAAAGAAGGTCAGCAGGGAGCAGTAAAAGAACATCAGCAGGAGGTAGCAAAAGAATGTCAGCAGGGTGCAGTAAAAGAACACCAGCAGGGGGTAGTCAAAGGTCAGCAGGGGGCAGCAAAAGAATGTCAGCAGGGTGCAGTAAAAGAACGTCAGCAGGGGGCAGTAAAAGGTCAGCAGGGGGCAGTAAAAGAACACCAGCAGAGGGCAGTCAAAAGTCAGCAGGGGGCAGTAAAAAAACATCAGCAGGGGGCAGACAAAGGTCAGCAGGGGGCAGTAAAAGAAGAACAGCAGGGGGCAGCAAAAGAATGTCAGCAGGGGGCAGCAAAAGAAGACCAGCAGGGGGCAGTGAAAGGTCAGCAGGGGGCAGTAAAAGAACATCAGCAGGGGGCAGTAAAAGAACACCAGCAGGGTGTAGTGAAAGGTCAGCAGGGGGCAGTGAAAGAAGGTCAACAGGGGGTAGGAATAGAAGGTCATCAGGAGGCAGTGAAAGAAGGCCAGCAGGGGGCAGTAAAAAATGTCAGCAGGGGGCAGTAAAAGAAGGTCAACAGGGAGCAGGAAAAGAAGACAAGGAAGGGACAGTCAAATGTCAGCAGGGGGCAGTAAAAGAAGACCAGCAGGGTGCAGTCAAATGTCAGCAGGGGGCAGTAAAAGAAGGTCAACAGGGGGCAGTAAAAGAAGACCAGCAGGGTGCAGTCAAATGTCAGCAGGGGGCAGTAAAAGAAGGTCAACAGGGGGCAGTAAAAGAAGACCAGCAGGGTGCAGTCAAATGTCAGCAGGGGGCAGTAAAAGAAGGTCAGCAGGGGGCAGTAAAAGAAGACCAGCAGGGTGCAGTCAAATGTCAGCAGGGGGCAGTAAAAGAAGGTCAACAGGGGGCAGTAAAAGGTCAGCAGGGGGCAGTGAAAGAAGGTCAACAGGGGGTAGGAAAAGAAGGTCAGCAGGAGGCAGTGAAAGAAGGCCAGCAGGGGGCAGTAAAAAATGTCAGCAGGGGGCAGTAAAAGAAGGTCAACAGGGAGCAGGAAAAGAAGACGAGGAAGGGACAGTCAAATGTCAGCAGAGGGCAGTAAAAGAAGACCAGCAGGGTGCAGTCAAATGTCAGCAGGGGGCAGTAAAAGAAGGTCAACAGGGAGCAGGAAAAGAACACGAGGAAGGGACAGTCAAATGTCAGCAGGGGGCAGGAAAAGAACGTCAGCAGGGGGCAGTAAAAGAAGACCAGCAGGGGGCAGTAAAAGAAGGTCAGCAGGGGACAGTAAAAGAAGGCCAGCAGGAGGCAGTAAAAGAAGGTCAGCAGGGGGCAGTAAAAGAACATCAGCAGGGGGCAGTAAAAGAAGACCAGCAGGGGGTAGTAAAAGAAGACCAGCAGGAGGCAGTAAAAGAAGGTCAGCAGGGAGCAGTAAAAGAAGGTCAGCAGGAGGCAGTAAAAGAAGGTCAGCAGGGAGCAGTAAAAGAAGGTCAGCAGGACGCAGTAAAAGAAGGTCAGCAGGGGACAGTAAAAGAAGGTCAGCAGGACGCAGTAAAAGAAGGTCAGCAGGAGGCAGTAAAAGAAGGTCAGCAGGGGGCAGTAAAAGAAGGTCAGCAGGAGGCAGTAAAAGAAGGTCAGCAGGAGGCAGTAAAAGAAGGTCAGCAGGGAGCAGTAAAAGAAGGCCAGCAGGAGGCAGTAAAAGAAAGTCAGCAGGGAGCAGTAAAAGGTCAGCAGGGAGCAGTAAAAGAAGGTCAGCAGGAGGCAGTAAAAGAAGGTCAGCAGGGAGCAGTAAAAGAAGGTCAGCAGGGAGCAGTAAAAGAAGGTCAGCAGGAGGCAGTAAAAGAAGGCCAGCAGGAGGCAGTAAAAGAAGGCCAGCAGGGAGCAGTAAAAGAAGGTCAGCAGGGAGCAGTAAAAGGTCAGCAGGAGGCAGTAAAAGAAGGTCAGCAGGGAGCAGTAAAAGAAGGTCAGCAGGAGGCAGTAAAAGAAGGCCAGCAGGGAGCAGTAAAAGAAGGTCAGCAGGGAGCAGTAAAAGGTCAGCAGGAGGCAGTAAAAGAAGGTCAGCAGGGAGCAGTAAAAGAAGGTCAGCAGCAGGCAGTAAAAGAAGGTCAGCAGCAGGCAGTAAAAGAAGGTCAGCAGGAGGCAGTAAAAGAAGGTCAGCAGGGAGCAGTAAAAGAAGGCCAGCAGGAGGCAGTAAAAGAAAGTCAGCAGGGAGCAGTAAAAGAAGGCCAGCAGGAGGCAGTAAAAGAAAGTCAGCAGGGAGCAGTAAAAGGTCAGCAGGGAGCAGTAAAAGAAGGTCAGCAGGAGGCAGTAAAAGAAGGTCAGCAGGGAGCAGTAAAAGAAGGTCAGCAGGGAGCAGTAAAAGAAGGTCAGCAGGAGGCAGTAAAAGAAGGCCAGCAGGAGGCAGTAAAAGAAGGCCAGCAGGGAGCAGTAAAAGAAGGTCAGCAGGGAGCAGTAAAAGGTCAGCAGGAGGCAGTAAAAGAAGGTCAGCAGGGAGCAGTAAAAGAAGGTCAGCAGGAGGCAGTAAAAGAAGGCCAGCAGGGAGCAGTAAAAGAAGGTCAGCAGGGAGCAGTAAAAGGTCAGCAGGAGGCAGTAAAAGAAGGTCAGCAGGGAGCAGTAAAAGAAGGTCAGCAGCAGGCAGTAAAAGAAGGTCAGCAGCAGGCAGTAAAAGAAGGTCAGCAGGAGGCAGTAAAAGAAGGTCAGCAGGAGGCAGTAAAAGAAGGTCAGCATGGGGTTGACTTCAAACCAACTTTGATCCAAATTATGATTGTGGATGAGACTCTGAAAGTCTTTTGACCTATATTGACTCTCTCTGCAGCTCTTTATCTTTCGGACTGTAAAGGCAGATGGTGTGGACTTCACGCAGTGTGCATCTCACGGCAGCTTCAGTCACCGCTGGCAAGAACTGTCTTACAACATGTTCCACTTCATCACGCTCTACGTCATCCCTCTGCTAGTTATGACTTGTTGCTACAGCCGCATCCTGCTGCACATAAGCCGCCAGCATTCCAGCAACAAAGGTAGCTCTGTGTGTGTTTGTATGTATTCATGTGTTTGTGTGTGTGTGTGTATCTGTGTCTGTGTGTGTTTGCATATGTCTGTGTGTCTTTTATATTTTATTTCTCTTGGACTTCTTTTTTTACAGAGTGCAATGGATCCAAACACTCAGGGTCTCTTGTTGTATCCTAAACCTTGCTGGCACTGTATCTGAGGGCTCTTTTCAACATGGTGATCGTTCCCTTAATTGTGGATATCTGTACCTCGTGTGCGCTTGGGTGACCAGGGATGGCTTTGCGGTATTTCTTTCAATGACCCTGTTGTTCGTCGGCCATTTTTCAGGTCTTGGTATTTTGTGATCTTTCCCCTTTCAGCTCGATTCAGGCTATAGTCATTGGGGACTGTCTCATCGATCATTTTTGCTGTCTTCTGTTACTTGTTCCAGACGACAACATCAGATTTGATTGGAACTCCTTCGATATGTCTTCCTGCTGGGATCTCTTTGTTGTAGAAGACAGTTACTTTTCCATTGGATGAGACTAGTACTGGCTCATGCTCCCAGATGTTTCCCTCAACATTCAGCTATAGTTCCTTGATCTTGTTGTGCTGGCTTGTATGCTCTATAAGATGCTATAAGATGCTCTATAAGCCTGGTTGATCTTCATAAGACCTAGGCTGCCTTCTCCACAGGGGAGGTATATTCTGTCCCTGCATTGATTTCTGTATGTAACTTTATGTAGGGCAGGGGTGGGCAACTTGTTCCAGAAAGGGCCAAGAGGGTGCAGGTTTTCTTTGCAGCCACTGATTCCACCAGGTGATTTCACTGATTAATATCACTTTGAGCAGATGGAATCAGTTAATGAGTAGATGTAGGGTGAGCATCTTCCTGGTTTTAGTATCTAACTTATGAAGCTCATCCTGTGGCCAGTCTACTATGCCAAACCCAAACCCATAGATCACCACAGGAAATACAAACTGTTTATGGCTGTGATCTTGTTCTTTGGTGTTAATTCAGATTTACAGATCTTCTTTAAGTGGTTTAAGTATTCTTCTCTCTCTCTCTCTCTCTCTCTCTCTCTCTCTCTCTCTCTCTCTCTCTCTCTCTCTCTCTCTCTCTCTCTCTCTCTCTCTCTCTCTCTCATTTTCTTGTGCTCTATTGTAGTGTTTTCTTCAACTCCCAAGTATTTGTATGTGGAATCCTCTGCCAAATGTTCAATGGCGCTCCCCTCATCCAACTGTATGTTTTCTGCAGCTTCCTTTTTACCTCCTCTGATTGTATATTTAGAACATTCATCCAGTCCAAATTCCATACCAACATCTTTCGAAAACTGATGGACTGTTTCCACGAGTCGAGTGAGTCCCTGCTCTGAGTTGGCAAAGATTTTTAAATCATCCATGAACAGCAGATGGTTCATAATTTTTTGATTTTTCCTTCCTTGTCCTCTACTTAAGTCTTACTCGATGTCATGCTCCTTCAGGATCTTGCTGAGCAGGTCTGTGGTTAAGCAGAATAAAAGTGGTGACAGGCTGTCTCCCTGGAATATCCCTCTCCGAATTTGAATGCCCTGGATTTTTAGTTGTCCCTCTGCATGGTTTAGGGTGATCGTGGTGTTCCACTTATTCCTCTGGGTCGGAAACTTGTGTAATGTTTTGCAACAACTGTGTTGAAGAATTGCAAGCAACGTGCAAAACAGAAAATGTGTTTAAGGTATTGTCACATTGGGTTTTAGTGACTGTTACAAGAAGATTTTTGGATGTAAGCATCTGGTAAAAACTGTAAGGATAAATAAAGTGAAACTTGAACTTGTGCGTGTGTGTGCGCGTGTGTGTGTGAGCAATCAAAACTACACTCAACATAATTGCGCCACATTTATTAAAACCACGCCCCCCAAAACACAGTCACCGTGGTTCAGTAATTACTTGCGTGACCGCAAGCATAAGACTAGAGGTCTAGAACAGAAATGGCGTAGTTCAGAATTAGAAGTATTCCACCTTGCGTGGCGTGATGTTATCTTAGACTATAATCATGCATTACTGGCTACAAAGTGGACCCGTTACTCTGATTTGATCAACAAAAACAAGCATAACTCTAAATTCTTGTTTGACACGGTGGCAACACTTATTCATGGACAACCACCTGTAGTTCACTTTCCTTTTACAGCACAAGATTTCCTGGATTACTTTGAGAAGAAAATAGAAGACATTAGGTTAAACATATCCCAGCATGCCTTAACCCAGCCACTACACCCTGCTATTGAGGTGGGCACCATTACTGAGGTATTACCTAGATTTACAGAATTTGACAGTATCTCACTAGACATGCTGACAAAACTCGTAATGTCAACAAAAAGCACAACCTGTTTATTTGATCCTATACCAATCAATCAATCAATCAATTTTTTTTATATAGCGCCAAATCACAACAAACAGTTGCCCCAAGGCGCTTTATATTGTAAGGCAAGGCCATACAATAATTATGTAAAACCCCAACGGTCAAAACGACCCCCTGTGAGCAAGCACTTGGCTACAGTGGGAAGGAAAAACTCCCTTTTAACAGGAAGAAACCTCCAGCAGAACCAGGCTCAGGGAGGGGCAGTCTTCTGCTGGGACTGGTTGGGGCTGAGGGAGAGAACCAGGAAAAAGACATGCTGTGGAGGGGAGCAGAGATCGATCACTAATGATTAAATGCAGAGTGGTGCATACAGAGCAAAAAGAGAAAGAAACACTCAGTGCATCATGGAAACCCCCAGCAGTCTACGTCTATAGCAGCATAACTAAGGGATGGTTCAGGGTCACCTGATCCAGCCCTAACTATAAGCTTTAGCAAAAAGGAAAGTTTTAAGCCTAATCTTAAAAGTAGAGAGGGTGTCTGTCTCCCTGATCTGAATTGGGAGCTGGTTCCACAGGAGAGGAGCCTGAAAGCTGAAGGCTCTGCCTCCCATTCTACTCTTACAAACCCTAGGAACTACAAGTAAGCCTGCAGTCTGAGAGCGAAGCGCTCTATTGGGGTGATATGGTACTACGAGGTCCCTAAGATAAGATGGGACCTGATTATTCAAAACCTTATAAGTAAGAAGAAGAATTTTAAATTCTATTCTAGAATTAACAGGAAGCCAATGAAGAGAGGCCAATATAGGTGAGATATGCTCTCTCCTTCTAGTCCCCGTCAGTACTCTAGCTGCAGCATTTTGAATTAACTGAAGGCTTTTTAGGGAACTTTTAGGACAACCTGATAATAATGAATTACAATAGTCCAGCCTAGAGGAAATAAATGCATGAATTAGTTTTTCAGCATCACTCTGAGACAAGACCTTTCTGATTATAGAGATATTGCGTAAATGCAAAAAAGCAGTCCTACATATTTGTTTAATATGCGCTTTGAATGACATATCCTGATCAAAAATGACTCCAAGATTTCTCACAGTATTACTAGAGGTCAGGGTAATGCCATCCAGAGTAAGGATCTGGTTAGACACCATGTTTCTAAGATTTGTGGGGCCAAGTACAATAACTTCAGTTTTATCTGAGTTTAAAAGCAGGAAATTAGAGGTCATCCATGTCTTTATGTCTGTAAGACAATCCTGCAGTTTAGCTAATTGGTGTGTGTCCTCTGGCTTCATGGATAGATAAAGCTGGGTATCATCTGCGTAACAATGAAAATTTAAGCAATACCGTCTAATAATACTGCCTAAGGGAAGCATATATAAAGTGAATAAAATTGGTCCTAGCACAGAACCTTGTGGAACTCCATAATTAACTTTAGTCTGTGAAGAAGATTCCCCATTTACATGAACAAATTGTAATCTATTAGACAAATATGATTCAAACCACCGCAGCGCAGTGCCTTTAATACCTATGACATGCTCTAATCTCTGTAATAAAATTTTATGGTCAACAGTATCAAAAGCAGCACTGAGGTCTAACAGAACAAGCACAGAGATGAGTCCACTGTCCAAGGCCATAAGAAGATCATTTGTAACCTTCACTAATGCTGTTTCTGTACTATGATGAATTCTAAAACCTGACTGAAACTCTTCAAATAGACCATTCCTCTGCAGATGATCAGTTAGCTGTTTTACTACTACCCTTTCAAGAATTTTTGAGAGAAAAGGAAGGTTGGAGATTGGCCTATAATTAGCTAAGATAGCTGGGTCAAGTGATGGCTTTTTAAGTAATGGTTTAATTACTGCCACCTTAAAAGCCTGTGGTACATAGCCAACTAACAAAGATAGATTGATCATATTTAAGATCGAAGCATTAAATAATGGTAGGGCTTCCTTGAGCAGCCTGGTAGGAATGGGGTCTAATAAACATGTTGATGGTTTGGATGAAGTAACTAATGAAAATAACTCAGACAGAACAATCGGAGAGAAAGAGTCTAACCAAATACCAGCATCACTGAAAGCAGCCAAAGATAACGATACGTCTTTGGGATGGTTATGAGTAATTTTTTCTCTAATAGTTAAAATTTTGTTAGCAAAGAAAGTCATGAAGTCATTACTAGTTAAAGTTAATGGAATACTCAGCTCAATAGAGCTCTGACTCTTTGTCAGCCTGGCTACAGTGCTGAAAAGAAACCTGGGGTTGTTCTTATTTTCTTCAATTAGTGATGAGTAGAAAGATGTCCTAGCTTTACGGAGGGCTTTTTTATAGAGCAACAGACTCTTTTTCCAAGCTAAGTGAAGATCTTCTAAATTAGTGAGACGCCATTTCCTCTCCAACTTACGGGTTATCTGCTTTAAGCTACGAGTTTGTGAGTTATACCACGGAGTCAGACACTTCTGATTTAAAGCTCTCTTTTTCAGAGGAGCTACAGCATCCAAAGTTGTCTTCAATGAGGATGTAAAACTATTGACGAGATACTCTATCTCCCTTACAGAGTTTAGGTAGCTACTCTGCACTGTGTTGTTATATGGCATTAGAGAACATAAAGAAGGAATCATATCCTTAAACCTAGTTACAGCGCTTTCTGAAAGACTTCTAGTGTAATGAAACTTATTCCCCACTGCTGGGTAGTCCATCAGAGTAAATGTAAATGTTATTAAGAAATGATCAGACAGAAGGGAGTTTTCAGGGAATACTGTTAAGTCTTCTATTTCCATACCATAAGTCAGAACAAGATCTAAGATATGATTAAAGTGGTGGGTGGACTCATTTACATTTTGAGCAAAGCCGATAGAGTCTAATAATAGATTAAATGCAGTGTTGAGGCTGTCATTCTCAGCATCTGTGTGGATGTTAAAATCGCCCACTATAATTATCTTATCTGAGCTAAGCACTAAGTCAGACAAAAGGTCTGAAAATTCACAGAGAAACTCACAGTAACGACCAGGTGGACGATAGATAATAACAAATAAAACTGGTTTTTGGGACTTCCAATTTGGATGGACAAGACTAAGAGACAAGCTTTCAAATGAATTAAAGCTCTGTCTAGGTTTTTGATTAATTAATAAGCTGGAATGGAAGATTGCTGCTAATCCTCCGCCCCGGCCCGTGCTACGAGCATTCTGACAGTTAGTGTGACTCGGGGGTGTTGACTCATTTAAACTAACATATTCATCCTGCTGTAACCAGGTTTCTGTTAGGCAGAATAAATACCAACAAAACTGTTTAAGGACCTGTGGCCCACTCTTGGGCCAAGTGTGCTGGAAATTATTAATCATCTCCCTCCCAACTCTTCTGTACTTTGCTGCACAGTGAAACCGTCTGATAAGACCGATGATTAAGTTGTGCACATATCATTCATCACAGAACCTACTGTGGACAAACTGTATCTGCATGAATTATGTGCCAATTCCCATTTAAGTCAAAATGGGAGCCTTGCTACTGTCAAGACATGAAGTTTGTAAAATGTGTAAAAATATATATATAAATTGCCTGGGCTGAAGAGGATTAATCTTTCTTTAACTTCTGGATCTGTTCCTAAATGTTTCAAATCTGCAGTGATTAAACCATTACTTAAGAAATCTAATCTTGACCCTAGTGTTTTGAAAAACTATAGGCTGATATCAAATCTATAATTTTGTTCTAAAATTCTGGAAAAAGTGGTGTCACGGCAGCTCGTAGACTATCTTACTGAGAATAATCTCTTTGAGCCACTGCAGTCTGCTTTTAGAAAATATCATTCCACAGAGACGGCTCTCACTAAAGTGGTGAATGATCTTCTGCTTGTAATGGATAGGGACACCGGTACAGTTCTGGTACTGTTAGATCTCAGTGCTGCGTTTGATACTGTGGCTCATCATATTTTACTCGATAGGCTGGAAAATCATTTTGGGATTACTGGGAGTGTCCTTGCATGGTTGATGTCATACTTGACCAGTTGTTCTCACTGTGTTTCGTACAGTAACACTACTTCTAACTTTAGTGACATGAAATGTGGGGTTCCACAGGGGTCCGTCTTAGGCCCCCTGCTTTTCTCCCTTTATCTGGCACCCCTTGTGCGCCTTTCACTGCTATGCTGATGATACTCAGTTATACATGCCGATAACTGCTGGTAATCTCGTTCACATAAAATCCTTAGAAGATTGCCTTGCATCAGTGAGAAGTTGGATGTCTGGAAACTTCCTACTTTTAAACTCTAATAAGACTGAAATGATGGTTCTTGGTCCAGTGAGACATCGGCATCAATTTGACCAGTTAACACTTAGCCTAGGCTCGTGTGTCATACATCACACTGACAAAGTGAGGAAACTTGGGGTAATTTTTGATCCTACGTTGTCCTTTGACCTCCACATTAGAGATATTACTAGGACTGCTTTCTTCCACCTGTGAAAGATTCGTCCCATCCTGTCTATGGCTGATGCTGAGACCCTGATCCATGCATTTATCTCTTCTAGATCGGACTACTGCAATGTTCTATTTTCTGGTTTACCGCAGTCCAGCATTAGGGGTCTCCAATTGGTTCAAAATGCTGCAGCCAGACTTTTGACACGAAGCAGAAAGTTTGACCACATAACACCCATTTTGGCATCTCTTCACTGGCTTCCTGTCCCTGTGAGATCAGATTTTAAGGTTCTGTTACTAACCCATAAAATTGTTCACGGACTGGCACCTCCCTACCTAGCTGACCTAATTAAACCTTATGTACCGGCCCAGGCTTTGCATTCTCAGGGTGCAGGACTACTTTGTGTCCCTAGGATGAATAAGAAGTCTGTGGGTCACAGAGCTTTCTCTTATTGTGCCCCTGTTCTGTGGACTGATCTCCCTGCGTCAATAAAACAATCAGATTCTGTGTAAATTTTCAAGTCCAGACTTAAGACGCACTTATTTTTCCTTTTGTATCGCTAGCATACTAGTGTAGTATAGTTCTACGCTTTTTACTCTTAATTAATTTTATTAGTAAACAGAGCGGGCCGTGGCCTCAACTTTATTTATATTCTGTGTTGTATGGCTGGGGGTGCCTGGCTGCCTTTTGTTTCTGTCTTCTGTTCTGTCTTTTGTTTTTCCTTCCAGGTGGCTTGCATTCAGGACTGAGTGGCTGTGTGGCTGAGCTATCAGGACCTCACCCTGATCACCTGAGGCTGGTCATGTGCAGCTCGTCAGGACTCACAGCTGTGGTGCATCTTTATGGATTGGAGCATGGTTGCATTTAAGGCTGGAGTACACAGTGTGTATTTGCCAGAGACTCGACCTTGTGACCAGACGGGTGAGATCGTCGTCTCGAGAGCCATCTCATCATCATGGATGCAGAGACCGTACCAGGTTTGATGCATGGTCTGTGAAAGAGGAGGGGGTGAGGTCTCACGCTCGTCAGCACACTTCCTGAGGTACGTTAGGTTTTGTGACTAACATTAGTACAGTCAGTAAATGTGGCGTCCCTCACACATTATTATATTGAGCTGTTATGTTAGTCATTTAATCAGCTTCCACTGCAGTTGAGAATGTGAACTGGGTGTTCCATGCCTGCAGGGTGGGAAGCTGATTAGTGATTAAGCCAGGAAGTGTTTGCTGTTTATGTACACCTTTGAGTGGTCTCTCTGTGTGTGGAGTGTGGACTCACATGATGGTTTCTTCTTTCACAGACTCGGTTTGTCGCGGCCACCTGGGGGGTGTCGGCGGGGTCCTTGGGTCCTAACTGTTTCTGGCTCCGGACCGTTTGTGCTGCTAGGAGCGCACCGTATCTCCACCTCACAGACCGCGCACTCATTTGTTTGTACTTTAGCACATCACTGTTATGTTTATTAAATTCTGTTATCCTTTGTACCGTGCTCTGCTTATTTTATACTGGGTCCTTCAAACACTGGTCGGTTCTCCGTCTTGCGTCCGACACATAACATTCTGGGTCTTTTAGTGAAGTTTAGGGCTAGTGGCCAGCAATCACCTTAGTATTTCTTCTGTTTTTCTTGTTGTTTAATGCTGACAAATTATACTGTATTTCTTGTCTTTCTGATGCCTGATTCTGTTTTTTTTCTCTCTGTTTAAGGTGCAGCTCCATGCAGAGATGGGTGTGGTATCTGTGCTGGAGACCCTCCTGTCCTGTGCACCAACAGAATTTCCTGTATATTTGTTTTGTGAATTGTTCTGTAATTTATGTTTGTATCATGGCCCAAGTAGAGGGTCACACCTTTGAGTCTGGTCTGCTTGAGGTTTTTTCCTCAGAGGGAGTTTTTCCTTACCACTGTTGCTCTGGGGGTTAGTAAGGTTAGACCTTACTTGTATAAAGCACCTTGAGGCAACTCTGTTGTGATTTGGCGCTATATAAATGAAAATAAATTGAATTGAAATTGTGGCCAATCTTTCCTGACATAGTATTCAATTCAATTCAAGTTTATTTATATAACACATTTAAACACAGCTGCAGCTGACCAAAGTGCTTCACAATAATAGCAATGCCATAACTGTAAAATATTAACAAAAGGAAAGGAATAATAAATCTAAAAATACAGAGTAAAATAGAAGAGCAAAGCATACAGCCAGAGTTTTCAGTCTCGACTTAAACTGTCCTACAGACTCTGAGGACCTGACAGACAGAGGAAGATAGTTACAGAGTCGTGGTGCTGCCACAGAAAAGGCTCTATCACCTCTAGATTTAAGCCTGGCTTTAGGAACAGCCAGGAGAAGCTGGTCAGCTGACCTCAGAACCCGATGTGGAGTGTACGGCTGCAAGAGGTCACTCAGATACATCGGGCCTATACAGTGCAGACACTTAAAAACAATCAGCAAAATTTTATATTTAACATGAAAGCTGACAGGGAGCCAGTGTAAGGTGCAGAGCACAGGGGTGATGTGCTCATGCTTCTTTGTTTTAGTCAAAAGGCAGGCTGCAGCATTCTGTACACTCTGCAGGTGCTGTAGGGAGCGCTGGTCCAGCCCAACGTACAGAGAATGACAGTCATCCAGACGAGACATTTTGAATGCATGGAGAGCTCTTTCAAAATCAACTCGAGTACAATAAGATTTCATTTTGGAAAGAATCCTCAGCTGAAAGAAGCTGGCCTTGATGTGCTTATCAAATCTGTAAGCATTTCTTGCACGGCTGTCCCATTCGCAAATAAAACAGGAAATTTTGGCATACCCACCCTTAGGGATGGGTATTGATAACATTTTAGCGATATAGATACCATTATCGATTCTGCTTATCGATTCCTTAATGATACCTCTTGTGAATTTTCTGTGTATTAAAAGTCGGCTTTACAGGTTTTCTATGTCAACAACATTTTATTGAGTCTTAAAGTAAATAAATACGAAATTGGTCACCGGATCCTTGATCTCTGGACATAAATAAACAAAATCTGTAGTTTTTGTCAAAAGCATTTCCTTTCAGACATTATTATTGGCATGAATGTCTTTCCATACGTCTGAGCCGAGCTCTTGCAGCTGTGCTGCAGGTCAGGTTCATAAAGAATGAAGGACGTCTCATTTTGGGAGGTGTTGGGTTTGCACCCTGTTTTTAAAGAAATGAGAGGCACAAACACTGAAAAGAAACCAGTCAGAGAGAGACAAATATATATATTTTTTGCTCTGCGCAGAGGAGGAGAACAAGAAGCAGCTTATGTGCTAAGCTCCAAAGCTCTCCCAAAATCCCCTCCTCTGGCCCAGCCTTTTATTTAGTTCATCAACATGAGAAAAAACAAACAAGGACAGTCGGGAGAGGTTACACATGAGTCATGTCTGCAAGAGGGAGATATCGGGACAAGGTGACTGCTGGAACCTTCCATTCCTGTGACATGAACCTTGTGGCTCGTCAAAGCAGGATGAGGCACTTATGCAAAATGAAAAATAGTTTGCTCAATCATGAAGAATGCAGACAACAAGTCTTTCTTTCTAAAACCTCCTCTTCTCACTAAGAGGAAAAATAATATAAGCATAAACTATAAGAAAATAAATAATAATAATATAAGCATAAACTATAAGAAAATAAATAATAATAATATAAGCATAAACTAAAGAAAATAAATGATAAGAGCATGAACTATATAAAATCCTTGACATAATCCTCCCTGTTTATCGTTTATTTACATAAGGTTGTCATGTCCAAAACACACTTCAATAGAAAATTTGTCCACTTTAACCACTTGTCTTATTGCATTTTCAGCTAAAGCTTCATAGGCTAAGAGTGTGTTAACTCATCACGTCAACAGTTCAAGCTTGAACTGGAGTTGTGAGCTTTTCAATATCATCATAATTCTCAACACAGTCATTATAGTTTTCTCCACTAAGGTCTGACTGTTTCAATGCTTGATATTTTGGCATAGTTTGTTGGAAGGCCAGATTACACTGTACAAATGTATTTGACACCATTTTGCCAACCATTGTTTTGATACAAGGGATCACACAACACATGCAAAGTCCAATCAGAATTAGGACTATAATAACTGGTGTCACCATTTTCAATAGTAACTGCCACCATGGTCCTGAAGTCAACCAGGACCAGGGATTCCACCGGTTCACGGCTAGGGTGTCTTTATGCATTGCATCACGAAGTTTATTCAGCTCTTCCAATGCGTCCTGCATATCCACTGAATGAATGGAGTCTGGGATGAAAGTACAGCATGTTGTGTTCAGCAGAACACAAACTCCTCCCTGTGAACCAGTAAGCAAGTCTAAAACCATGCGATTTTGCATCACCATGGTACGTAAAGCATCTATTTCAGTGTTTTGAGCTGCTACTATTTTTTTAGTTACATTCATGAACAGACCCAATCGATAATTCAGAGTTTCAATCATTAATGAATTTTTTTACCACTCCTATCCAGGGGAACAATGAATGTGCTATTTTATCTCCTACAGACCACAATTTTTGGTCCTTTGGTACATCCGAGCCCCACATGTGATCATGTGGCAACACATCTGGGTATATCGATCTCCTCCGTCTGGTGCTGCCATTCTTCTCTGTGGAGGTCCTACCACATATGTATGGTCAGTCACCTGGGTAGGTGCACACACACCACCCCAATTTGGTGGGAGACTCATGTACAGTCTGGAACCACAAAGCCAATAGATGTCATCATACACCGGAGTACCATTTACAGGCGGTAGCAAAAACTTACTAACATAAGCACATGATTCATCCGTTCCCCATGGACAGGAGCCTGTATAATTACATCCCCGTCCAATGTGATGAAGATAAGTACCATCCACATAATATGTTTTGGTTAGGCTTAAATTATTTGATAAAACATACGTTTGGGTACACAGACGTTTCTTAATTTTACCTACAGTTTTATTCCCTGTCCCGTAAAAGCAAATCGGGAATGGCCGTTGTGATGACAATTTAACATGTGATGATATTTTTGCATTTCCCTTCAGTCTAGTCAATGGAGCAGCACTTGGGCACGCTTGTACGTCTTCTGTTGAAATCCCTATCATATAAGTGGTTGCACTGAGGCAAGTGGTATTACGTCTTGTCAAATTTGCTGAGAACTGTTGTCCCCGAAATACAGTTTGATTATGCATCCGTATGATAAGACATTCTGTCACCCTAGCAGGGTACGGTTTAGCCGTCAGAGCTGGGTGTGTTGAGGATATAGGCATTTGCGAATAAACATAACAATTAGTAACGTAATTCCATAGCTAATAAATGAACATATCTGTACCACATATTAGTATGGTATATATGAGGGTGTCCATCTGTCTCATTCACATTATGAATAAACCTCTTCTGACGTTGCTTCCGTTGTTCTCTGACTCGGTCCACAGTGAGCTGCAATTCTTGGGTCAACCACCAGGCCAGGAATCCGAGAAGCACGAAACACACTAAGATCACAACGCAACCGGCTGCCCTACCAACAGTCCGGCAGCGGCGGCGCTGAGCACGCCGCTCCGGGGTCTGCTGTAGTTCAGCCATGATTGCTAGGATACAGTGTTGTTAACCAACCTCACCTAATAGTGCAAGGATCTCCCTGCTTCACTGTCATTGAGACAATCTATTACTAATTAAATAGACTCCCTTTGTAGCCAGACTTCCCCTTACACTGTGGAGGCAGCCAACACACGCTGTATCTTACAGTGACTTAGATGTATCCACGTTGATCTCTCCGCTATCTTTACTGCAGTTGGTGTTGTTAACAGCACTTGGTATGGACCTTCCCAACGAGGAATGGACCAGTTCTTCCTCTTAATCACTCTGATGAACACCCAGTCTCCTGGCTGGACTACTGGAAGGCCGTCCTGTGGGAGATCAAAATTATTCGGCAGTAAATGTGTTTAAGTTATCTCTTTCTGTGTTAATGTCTTTTTCATAAAATCTGCTAATGTTTGTTCCTCATCTGCTGTTTTAGTATCCATGTCAAAAATTGGTAGACGATATGGTCGTCCATAAAGTATCTCAAATGGTGTTAAACCTGATGGTGTTGGTGTTATTCTCATATACAATTTTACTAGGTACAAACATTCAATCCAGGTTCGTTTTGTTTCTTCCATACATTTCCTTAGTCTTGTTTTTATTGTGCCATTTGTCCTTTCCAGTAATCCTGCACTGTGTGGGTGGTAAGCAAAATTATGTTTTAACTTAATTTTCATGTGTTCTGCTACTCTTTGTACAACTTCATTTACAAAATGTGTTCCATTATCACTGTACAGTGTCTCTGGTATTCCATAATACGGAATAATTGTCTTACACAATGCTTTTGCTACTGTTAAAGCATCTGCTTTTTGTGATGAAACAATTTCTACCCATTTTGAAAAGGCATCAATTAATACTAGACAGTATTGATAAGGTCCACATCGATTTAGTTCAATAAAGTCCATATGAACAATTTGAAAAGGATACTGTGGTTTTGGGAATTGCCCATTCCGGGGTCTTATATTTCCCATGGGTTGTGTTTCAATCAGGTAACACAGGCTTTACAAAACTTTTTTGAGTATAAATTAAATCCATAGGTAGTAAAGTGTTGGTCTACCATATATACCATCCCCCCTGTCAACACATGCGTTAACCCATGCGTCGCAATTGCAGCTGCTTTGAATAAGCTTTTGGGTAGGACGGGTTTGTTATGTACACAATAAAGTCCTTTGGGGTTTGGGGTTGCCCCATTTTTCAACCACAAATGTCGTTCCTGCGCTGGTGCCTGTTTTTGCATATCCAATAAAAGGTCAGAATCTATTAATGGTTCATTGTCTGTCTGAGCTGTGTAAATAGAAGAAGTGCCATATCGACCAGCTGCTGCTTCTTTTGCTATTTTGTCTGCCAGGCAGTTTCCTCTGGAGACAAAATCTGTACCTCTGGTGTGGGCTGCGCATTTACATAATGCCAGGTATGATGGTAATGTCACTGCTTCTAGCAAATTTGTGAGTAAGCCTGCATGTGTCACTGGTTTCCCTGTAGAGGTTATCATACCTCTTTGTTGCCATTGTTTTGCAAAGAACCAAATTGTTGAAAATGTTGTGAAAGTGTAGTGACACGGACCCACAACAGGGGGCGCAAATGAACGGACAATAGAAGGAGTCAACTTTGAACACTTTACTGTTGTGAATGCCACAACCACACACAGCAGATTATAGAATGATACAAAGTCAATGGATAAAGGTGTCGTGTGGGCAGGCTCGACGATAGGAGACGTCCGTCTAGAGAAGAACCGGAACCACACGATTTCCTCCGCCACTGAACCCGAAGGATACTGGAGCCGCCAGGTCCCGAGTCCCCCAGGTGGCCACCGTCTCCGCGTGTTGGATCTGGTACTGCTGGCGAAGAGCAAAGACAGTCAAGTGTGGGTGTGTGTACACCCAGTAACAACAACGGTGGGAATTCCACCTCCACCTCAAATCACACACATGTGCAGCTCCTGTTTAAGCACTTATCTGGAAAGAGTGAGAGGCGAAGACGTCGGCACTCTCACAAACCACCAATCAGCTGACAAGGCTCCACAGGACAACGGCTGCTAACAGAGCACACGTAAGTTATAATTCCTTTAGTACGGCAGAGAATATTACCTCCTTAGAAGAATGATATCTCGGCGACGTGGTGGAGGTTTCATCCTGCTTTTATCCGGGATGAAGTGCAGATGATCGGTGACAGCTGTCACAGTTGATGAGTGACAGCTGTCACCTCGGCTGTTCCTGTGAGGCGGCACTGTTTTGCTTCAATAACAGTATTTGGTAATTGAACAACAGCATCATAGTACATTTTGTACAGCTGTCTTTTGTCTTTCCTGCCACCAAAATGTCATCTACATACACCAAGATTTGTGAATCTTCTGGTGGAGTAAATGAAGATAAGCAACAATTTATTGCTTGTGTAAAAATGGTCGGACTGTCAGCAAAACCTTGAGGGAGTCTTGTATATGTGTATCTTTTCCCTTTGAATGTAAAAGCAAACCAAAATTGAGAGTCTGGATGAACAGGTACTGAGAAAAATGCATTACTGATGTCTATGACAGAGAAGTACATGTTTCCAGGACTTAATCTATTTAGCAGCGTATGTGGGTCTGGGACCAGAGGGGCACTAGTTTCTACTGCAGCATTTACTGCACGTAGGTCTTGTACCATTCGCCAATTCTGATTGTCTGCTTTTTTCACAGGATATATTGGAGTGTTACAGGATGCATCTAAACATTCCCTGATGACTCCTGCTTCCAATAATTCTGCAATAACCAGTTCAATTCCTTTTTCTGCTTCAGGTTTTAACGGATATTCCGTGGTCTCCAATCAGATCGTGGCTTAATTTTGACTGGCGGAATGTTTTTCAACAGTCCTACATCTGTGGGTGCATTCACCCAGAGATGAGGAGGCAGTTTTGTTGTGTGGGCCGCAAGAAGAGGAGGTACTGCTGGCCCACCACCAGAGGGCGCCCTGCCTGAAGTGTGGGCTTCAGGCACGAGAGGGCGCTGCCGCCACGGACACAGCCGGGAGTGACAGCTGTCACTCATTAATTCCTGACAGCTGTCACTCATTCTTCATCATCTCACTCCACAAAACCCAGATGTCATCTCCACCTCGTCGCCGAGATATCGTACGTCTTTGGAGGTAACTTTCTCTGCCTGTAGTAATTGTTTCTAAGAGCTATTGTTTTGCAGCTGTCAACCAGAGGACCGGCGTGGGTCGCGACTGTTTCGTCCTACGTCCGTCAGATAAGTGGTTAAACAGACGCTGCACGAGTGTGTGTTAGAGGTGGAGGTGGCATTCCCACCGTTGTTGTTACGGGGTGTACACACACCCACACTTGACTGTCTTTGTTCTTCACCAGCAGTACCAGATCTGACAGTCGGGGACGGTAATCACCTGGGAATTCGGGACTTGGCGGCTCCAGTATTCACCAGGTTCGGTGGCGGCGGAAATCGTGTGGTTCCGGCTCTTCGTAGGACAGACGTCTTCTATCCTCGAGCCTGCCCACACGTCACCTTTGTGGATTGACTGTTATCAGATTCTGAGATTGTCTGTGTATTCGTTGTGCACCTTCACAACATTAAATTGTTACTTTTTGGCTCATCTATTGACCGTTCATTTGCGCCCCCTGTTGTGGGTCCATGTCACTACACTTTCACAACAAGTTTGGCCAATAAAGTCTCATCTTCCTGTGTCAACAACACAGATGTTGTTAAATTTCAATCGTCCAGATCTACTTCATGTATCACCGGTGTCGTCCAAGCACTTACAAATGTATTTCCGATACAAGCCTGTGGATGGACTGAAATCCCACACCGACACTGCATCTGCTTCGTGCCAATCAGTCGCTTCCTCAGCTATTTTAACAATTCCTCCAAGGTCCTTCCAGGACTGAGTGTCTACCCTTGTCAGTGAAATATGCGGCACAGCCTCAGGTTTTCCTCTGTGCCATTTGTCTGCACTTTGGGTCAGCACTACACTACACACAGAGGTGGTTTTTCTGTCTGTGTATAGGTGTGCTACTGTCTGTAATTCTGATGGAATTTTCAGAAATCCTGCTCCATACCTTTCATCCTTTCGTGGAGTGAATAGCATAGTTATGTGTAGATCTTTTGGTGACATCATTACTACATGTTCTCTGTTTTCACAGGTCATCAGACCTTCCTCTAATAATTGTTCAGTTTGTCTCAACTCCGACAGATCCAAAGAGTACTGCCAGGCCTGGGCCAAATTTGTATATACAGTAGCGGGCTGCCTCACAGCTCTCATACTGTTGGTGTGACTCCTATAGATAAGGCAGTCATCAAATCTCGTCCCAGTAAATTTACTGGACAATGGGGTGAATAAACCACAGAGACACAAGCAGTTTGGTTCGTTTCAGGATCTTCAAAATTGACAAACTTCAATATTTTCTCTGAATTCACCTGTCCATTTGCAGATTTTACCCAAACGACTTCTTTTGCAAATTTAGTTCCGGGAGGTCTGTCTGTTATCACTGTCCTACATGCTCCTGTGTCACAGAGAAAATCCATGTCCTGTCCATTTACCTTAAGAGTCACCACAGGTCTTTCTTTCAGGAGTGGCAATGACCATGCTCCATGAATATCCACTGTGATTGTTATCTGTTTTTCTGGTAACTCATCAATGTTGTCACATATTGGTGTGTTTGTTGTCACGTCCATTCCAGTCACTCTGACTTTTTCCCCATTTTCACCTTCCTCTAGTCATTGTGACTGAGGAGGGGCCGATGGTCTCACCACTTTAGGCGGACCTTGGTGGGGACAGTCCCTTTGCCAATGGCCAAATTCTCCACACCCCCAACAGGCACTCTCCTGTGGGCCTGATTTGGGATGACCACGCCCTCCACCTCGAAAGCCTCCTCGACCACGGCCGCGTCCACGACCCCGGCCCCTAAAGCCTCCCATTTGATGGAAGATTTCAGAAAAATCCTCAGTCACAAAGACAGAAGTTTTGGGTTTTGTCTGTCCGGTCACTTTTGCTGCATGTCTTGCCCAATCCAGTATCTTAATCATATCATCTGAGTCAGTGGTCACATTGTGCTTTCTGATCCATGCACTAATTTCTGGCTTCAAACCATTCAGGAGGGCTTGTTTCAGCTGATTTTGATATGCTCCCGCTTGATCATCACTATGCGGTATGCCGCTGTTTGCACGGAAAACTGTCCCTAAACGCTGATTATCATCATCCACATCCTCATCTGCCTTTTGTTTACACGCATTTATTTTACCATAGTCTGCTTTCTGTTTAAACTTGTTTTTAACTCTGGTCATTAGATCGGTTATTTGAGCCTGTAACGCCGCTGCCGGATCTTCCTCATTCCCATACGGCAGGACCGTGCCGTTTTCAGCACGTCCTGTAAATGTCCCTCTCATGTGGACCCAGTTTCGTCCCAGAGCCAATTGTACGGCCTGTCCTACTTCACAGCCATTCAACCTATACACTTTTATAATATCTTCTATTCCTTTTACCCATTCTTCCACATCAGCTTGTGGGTCTGGCAGGCCAGACACGGCCTTTGCTGCCTCTTCTGGTGTCCATGGACGGAAGACATGAAGGAATGGTGGCTGTCCTTGAGCTATATTTGGGTTTGGGACCTGGATCATTGGAGCAATAAAACTGTGATCTGGGGATATATTGAAACCGTATTTTAGAGGCGGCTTAATCATAGCCCTGTCTCTCAAAATGTATTTTTCGGGCATTAAAGAATTTGTTGCCGCAGGTGGGGTCAATACAGTTGAAAATTCCACCCTCTGATTATCCAAAAATGGATTTGGATACAGTGAGCTTATTGGGTCATATGACGGACCTTCAGAACTCCCCTGGGGATAATTAGGGTCAAAAATTGGGTCCTTTACCAGTGGTGGAGCCACTGTTGGTGCCGCTTGTGTTACTGCAGCCTGATTTTGTGGCTGCAGGGGTGGATTTACATCACGGCCTCTCACGGCCATCTCATTATCTTCAGGTTTTACAAACATTACTTTCCCCTCTGACTTTCCTTTCTTGTCTTTCTTCCTCTTTATGGCCTCTACTCTCATCTGTGCTTCACTGAGCCATACTTTTGCACACTCTATTTCTCCTTCTTTTCTTACTTTCCTGTTACCCTTTTTATTTGCTGCTGCTGCTGTAAGTTTTAACACCAAACCTTCACAATCTGGCACAACCAATTTACCTGAAAAGCCATATTTCTTTTTCCATTTAATTATGTACTTCAGATTTTCCGGATTGCGTTTGTGCATGTATTTTTCGTCGCCCTGAAATAGGGGCTTATTTTCTGTGCATGTGTTTCCCATGTTGGTCACCTATTCCCCTTCACTCTGCAAAGTTCAGGTCAAGCTTCTACCCCGTGGGGCGGACCTTCCTTGGAATCCCCCTCTTTGCAGACTCGTCGGGAATATGTGAGTGTGGTGCGTATGGACTTAAAATGACCTACTTTGCAGACAACGGCTCCACTTTTATCCCCTGATAAAATGGGATATCAAGCTATCCGTGCTTCAGTCACTCACAGTCTCATTCTTTTATTATTACTAAGGAATACTCAGTCAAACAATACCACACACTGTCAGACACACACACACTCCCACAACCGCTCCAACTCTCACACATATACAAAATAAATTACAGATTTCATCAATGATTGCAATTACAGACAAGCCCTCATCTTAAAAAAAAATAATAATAATAAATCATTTTATATCAAGACATAAATAACACAACAAAATCCTTACAACAAAACAACAAAAACAGAATTTTCTCTCATTCATACCACAAACACACTTAGTTTCACTTTTGCAATAATCAATTAATTCGCGTCTCTCTAACTGCTTCTCCTGAAGTTTATTCTTACTCCTCCTGTATTTCTCAGCCGGATGGGGACTCGAACCCCTCCGCCTCCTGTGCCGGCAGGACCGGAGACTCTAACTCCCTCCCCCGCACTTTATTCCGGATGGGAACTCGAACCCCTCCGCCAAATGTGCCGGCAGGACCGGAGACTCTAACTCCCTCCCCTGCACTTTATTCCGGATGGGGACTCGAACTCCTCCGCCAAATGTGCCGGCAGGACCGGAGACTCTAACCCCCTCCTCCGCACTTTATTCCGGATGGGGACTCGAACCCCTCCTCAACATATTTTCCTCACAGGCAGGCAGTAATTACTTACGTTAATTTGTTGCGCCTCTCATTTGGTTCGGAGGCGTCGTCAATCTACTGCGGCGAGCAGAGGTGGACATCTATAGTCACCGGCCCGACAGAGAATTCACTCCTCAGGACTTTCCTTCGATCCCTCTAGTGGAATCGGCCATGCACGGTCTGCGGCGTGTCTTCCTCCGTTCGCTCGAGAAGATCTGTCGACGCCCCACGTTGGGCGCCAAAGAAAAAACTGTTGGGTTTGCACCCTGTTTTTAAAGAAATGAGAGGCACAAACACTGAAAAGAAACCAGTCAGAGAGAGACAAATATATATATTTTTTGCTCTGCGCAGAGGAGGAGAACAAGAAGCAGCTTATGTGCTAAGCTCCAAAGCTCTCCCAAAATCCCCTCCTCTGGCCCAGCCTTTTATTTAGTTCATCAACATGAGAAAAAACAAACAAGGACAGTCAGGAGAGGTTACACATGAGTCATGTCTGCAAGAGGGAGATATTGGGACAAGGTGACTGCTGGAACCTTCCATTCCTGCGACATGAGCCTTGTGGCTCGTCAAAGCAGGATGAGGCACTTATGCAAAATAAAAAATAGTTTGCTCAATCATGAAAAATGCAGAAACAAGTCTTTCTTTTTAAAACCTCCTCTTCTCACAAAGAGGAAAAGTACACGTAGTCATAAAAGAAAATAAATGATAATATAAGCATGAACTATATAAAATAAATGATAATATAAGCATGAACTATATAAAATCCTTGAGAGGAGGAAAAAAACATTTTAGTCTATTGTAGTTCATTGTCTGTATTGCAACGTTTGTAAAGAGGTGTCATTTTATTTAAAGCAGTGATTCACTTTGAAGTTATTAATTCCGACCGGACTCTGTCTTAGCAGAGAGCCACGCAGCGTTTGGAGCTGTGCCAACAGAATGGAGGACGATTCTCATTTCTTGACTGCAACAAGACAAGAGTCCCAGTTAGTAACTTTAATCCACACAAAAGTGACTCACAATTAACATATTTTAATGGCTTTGAGAGGGGTTAAGAAGTGTACTTACTACTTCTGAAGAGCAGCGAAACAAAAAACCAACGAACCAGCGGATCGAAGCACTGCTTCATGGGTTCACACTTCAAAGTGGAGTCACGCTGCAGAAGCAGTTGATTACAGACCCACTACAGGGTCTAGTCAACGTAGAGAAATGATCATTGTCCTGACAAACACGCTCAAAAACAACGGCCACTCTGAAGGACCGATAAGGGAATCATTAAGCAAAAAGGCTATTGATGGCAGTGGATCAAATAATTTCTTAACGATACTCGAAAAGAAATGGTTCTTGAGACCCAACCCTACCCACCCTGCAAACCAAGCAAGAGGGCAACAACTTTCAAGTCACCATAAAGTTGCCACTGGTGTTGCTCATATTTCACACACCTCAACAGCTGCTTCATGTTGTCATAGGTTTCTTTCATATGAACCACATAACCTACAGGAATTGATGGCAAAACATTGCCATTATGCAACATAACAGCTTTCAGGCTGGTCTTGGATGAATCAATGAATAGTCTCCAGTCATCTGGATTATGCTCAGTGTTGAGAGCTGTCATGAGACCATCAATGTTGTTGCATGCTACAAGATCACCTTCCATGTAGAAAAACTGAGTAAGATCCTTATGGCAGTCCCAGAAAACAGAAATCTTCACACCATTTGCCAAAAGATTCCATTGTTGCAGTCTAGAACCCAGCAATTCAGCCTTGTTCTTGGGTAACTCCAGATCCCTGGCAAAGTCTGGTTCAGCCTGGTTTATAAGATGTGGTTCAAAGTGAGTCAAAGGCAAAAAGTCTGGATCATGAAAAGCTGATGGGCCTGGATCGGAAACTTCACCTTCTTCCTCATCAGACTCAATAGTGAAGGACTCTGGTGCTTCAGGAACTGGCAATTCTTGTCCAGGAGATACAGGATGTATAGCAGATGGAATACTTGGATACTGCACAGTCCAAGCTTTCTTCTTTGAGATACCTTTGTCCAGTCGAGGCACCATACAGAAGTAACAATCATTGACATGATCTGTTGGCTCTCTCCAGATCACTGGAACAGCGAATGGCATGGACTTCCTTTTTCTGTTCAACCACTGGTGCAGATTGGTTGCACGTGTTGCAACATATGTGTGGGGCCCAAGCCTTGTCTTGATCACCAATTTTGAAGAAGTAGGCTTTCTTGGCCATAGCTATAATATTGCACTTTTGGGATGCAAAGGTTACTTCACCACATATCTATAGCAAAAGTTGTCTGGATGATTCACACAATTGCGAGGCAGAGTTAACCAAACAGTAGACTACCCAAAATTGGTTCAGGAGTGTGCACAATGCAGTTTTCTCAACTAAGTAATGGAGGATCAGCTATGATTTGGATTGAATGTAGGTTCAAAAGCAATACAACCTAACTACAGTGTAGTATAGTGTAGTAGATTATTTCCAATCTGACCCAGGTGGGATCAAATGAGAGTTTTTTTTTTATATATATCTCAAAGTGAAATGCTGTATGACATATACATATATGCAATGCTTCATCAGATGTAGATTCATTGATGTTGGAAACGCAGCAGTACTGCTCTATGTGTATTGTCTATGCAGTTCTTAAACATAACGCTGAGTGTTCTGGTAGTGCAGTGTATCTTGAAAACAAGAGCCAATTCAAAATTGAAAACGTCATTTTCAGTCTCAGGAACCCTAAATTAGTCAAGTTTAACTAAATTTGTTTCTGAAGCAAATTGCTCATATACCAGTGAGGACTAGAGTCTGCAGTTGCACTGAGCCATGTCCCAGCAAGGAGGCGTGGTCACCATTTTGAATCTGGGCAACTCCGTGGGCAGCGCACATAGACACTCGATTAGTCTCATCAAGAAACAGGTGGAATATGCCAGAAAGTTGTGCATGTTGGCAAAGCCACAAACGGAGGAAGAAGGGAGAGAACATTTCTGTCATGATCTGTATCATTAAGTATCATGTTTGCTCTGGTTTGTTTTGCTTAGTTTAGTTTTGACTGGTTTTGCTGTGTGTGTTTTCTCTTGCTAGGTCCCTGCTTTTTTCCCCTGCGTGAGCTTTGTCTCTCCCTATCTCTCTTGTCTGTCTTTCTTGGCACTTGGTGGTGGGCGGTGCACACAGTCTGGGCCACACCCTGTTCTCGAGTTTTCCACACACCTGTTTCTAATCTGTAGCTCATCACCAGGGTGTATATAAGCTTCACTTGATTGCACTAGTTCTCTGCCAGGTCATTGTGATCTATGCCTTCGCTTCCAGCTCTGTACTTGTTTGTTTGAAGTCCTGCTTGCCATGTTGTATTCTCAACCACCTGCCTGTTTTTTCAACCACGCCAGTGGTGTCAAAAGTACACACATTTGTTACTTAAGTAGAAGTATAGATACTGCAGTTTAAAAACACTCTGGTAAAAGTTGAAGTATCAACTTGACCTCTTTACTCAAGTAAAAGTGAAAAAGTATGTGCTCCAAAACCTACTTAAAGTATAAAAGTATAAAGTAACCTTTAAAAAAAAAAAAAAAGGTAGATGCCACTATATGAATTGAAAACTTAATTTAAAAACTGATTCGTTCTACATGTGGCCCAAGACCTAAAACCCAAAATTACCCCCCAACACCACCTGCACGAAAATGTTTCAATTCTAGAAGCTCTGAAATGCAATCTGGGACTATTCCAGACAATAAACTGCAGTGAGTGCAGCATCTATTTAGTGAAGGAAAAAAAAAACTTTCCTTATTCCAATTCATTCCAGTAGTATTCTGCTCTTACTAGGATGCAGCAGTTTTCTAGTTTGGCAGAAAGTTCTGGAGGAAATCACTGAAGAAATTAACACACTGAAAATATGGTTTGACCGAAACAAACTGTCATTAAACTTAAATAAAACAGGGATGAAATGGAGGTGGAAGAGTCACTAGGTGTTCACAGGAAACACTTATTTATGTATGTATGTATGTTCATTGTTAGTTGCTTTTATATTTTATTTTCTGTTGTGTTTCTATTCAGGTTCTTTTTGTCTCTTTCTCTGAAATTGTATATAATAATTATAATTAGATTATTAATATATAAACAAAAATAAATTTAAGAAATATTACAATTTGAAAACAAATGCACCCGAACGTGACGAGAGCTGCTTAATGCTAACTTTTAACATTGAAAATGCCATAGACATGCTAACGTGTTAGCGTCGCTCCCGTTTTTAAGTTATAAAATACATCTATCAACTGTTTCCTTCCCACTGTAGCCAAGTGCTTGCGCACAGGGGGTCGTTTTGACCGTTGGGGTTTTACATCATTATTGTATGGCCTTGCCTTACAATATAAAGCGCCTTGGGGCAACTGTTTGTTGTGATTTGGCGCTATATAAAAAAATTGATTGATTGATTGATTGTTTCAGAAGACCATAACAGGTCGGTTTAACATAGAAAAGGTAAATAATACTCACAGAAGTATGCTCTTTAGGGTTTTAGCGGGGGAAAATTAAGCGAAAGAAAGAAAGAATAAACGAAACAATAGGTTGAAGCATTGCTTCAATCTGCAAACCACTGCTTCGACTGGTTCAAAATCCATTCCTTTATCTTCATTGATCCATGTTTCTGATATAGCAATTATGTTAAATATTTTTTAAATTGACTTAAATATTCTTTAATGTTGTTAAAGTTTGCATACAGACTTCTGCTGTTGAAATGGATTATTGATAATTTGTTATCTGTTTTAATGATCCGATTAAACTGTTCATCTGTATAATAGCAACAACTGTCATTAATATTTGAGAAGAAATTATTGTCCGGGTCTATATCGTGCTCCAAGTCCAGTACATTGTGGTCTGTGTATTTAAATGTTCTCAGTTCTACTTTTCCATGATCAGCAATCCTTTGAGTTATATCCTTCTTGTCTCCAGATGTAGATGATGTAGTAGATGAATAGGTTCCTCTGGTCTGTGTCATGGTGTTGTGATGTGTTTGTGTCCTCATACCTTATTGGTCGTATTTGTCCAGATCCTCGATGTTCCTGATTACCATAACCTTCTCTTGTTCTGATGTTCCGTTCAGTTTGATGAATGTTTTGCAGTTGGATGTCCATGTCTGTTGAATTTTTCCCTGCTTTTTTAAGAAACGAGCTTTCCTGGCGATGTCTGTGTTTCTTTTGGTCAGATGTTCATTGATGAATATGTTTGTTCCTTTGAGTTTCCGTCCCTGTTTTAACAATGCCATTTTATGTTTTCTGTTGACAAACCTCATTATAACTGCTCGCTTGTCTCCATCCTCTCTCCTGGGCAGGGGGTGTCACGCTTCAATGTTATTACAGTCCATTTGAATACCTTTAGATTGCAGGAAGTCAGCCACCTGTTGTTCCACTGAGCTGGCCTCCTGCTCACTGGCCTCCCCTCCGCTGTCTTCTGACACCGCCCGTGTGTAGGATCGAGGTTTAATATGAATTCCTGTAATAATAACGTCGTTCATCCTTGTGTACTGTTCCAACTCTGCAACACGGTTCTCCAGGTGCACCAGACGCCGGTCTTTCTCGGCATTCTGGATCCGAAGAGCCTTCACTTCTTCCACCAGCTCCATAATGGATTTCTGCTGCATTTTAACAACAGAGATTTCCTCAGACAAAAAGTCCAGGGACTTCTTGATATCGTCTCCCTCCTCCGCCATCAGTGCCTTCTTCGGACCCATGGTCAGATAAATCCGCGCTGGCACCTCGGTAAAGCCGCGCCGGTGGAACTGCGCTGGCGCCTCGAGCTTCCGGTGGATGTGCGCTGAGGCGTCAGCGCACATCCACCAGCGCTGAAGCCAAGAGTAACGAGGCTGTTTGTTTTAAAAATGTAAGGAATAGAAAGTACAGATACTTGTGTGAAAATGTAATAAGTAGAAGTCGGAAGTAGGCAGAAAAATAAGTAATGGAGTAAAGTATAGATACCTAAAAACTGTACTTAAGTACAGTAACGAAGTATTTGTACTTCGTTACTTGACACCTCTGAACCACGCCATATCGCCCAATGTTTCTGATTTGTTTGCTGATATTGGACTGCCTTTTTGAGCACCGGACCCTGCATTGCCAACCAGTAAGCAATCTTAAAACTCGGAGGTGTGTGTTTGAGTCCTGCATTTGTGTCCAGACATCTCTGTCCATGCAACCTGATAGAATGATCTGCCAAACAATGGATGCAGTGAACTCAAATGCCTTCCAGCTGGTGGTATGCTATCATAGCCATCAACTGGTGCAACATGAAGACAGTCTTAATGCTCTGAGCTCTGTCTTCAGCAACCTTGCCAAGTGACAAGACTTGTTCATGTCTTCAGTGAGCTCACAGATGGAGCAACGTCCTGCTAAGCTAACTCATCAGGCCTCTACCAACTTGGTTCCCACCAATCAACCACTTCCACTAAGTGCAGCCCCACCGGCATCTGCAGCTGCACCTCTTTTTTTGTAACCAGCTGTCATGACCTGAGCACTTTTCCAGGGAGTCCGGAGATATCAAACCTTTTATCACCCAGTGTGAACTTCATTTTGAGTTAATGTCAGCAATGTTTCCATCCAAAAGAACGATGATAGCATTCATGATAACTCACCTCACCGGCTGGGCTGCAGATTTGAACAGAGATCTACTTTAAATTTGACAGTGTATCGAGCTCTATCGAATGCCACAGCATAGCCACAATATAGTGCATATGCGGCCCATTGATCACTCATGAGACTCAGGTTCTTTTTACTGATGTTTACTTTGTGACTTGAACACCTTATAACACCATAGAACTAAAAATACAAAGACAACATTCAGCTTGGGACTCCAACGAGGGTGGTCGCATTTCCCCCACTCTCCCTTATCTCTGTTCTCTGCCTTTAACCTTCAAGTTCCTACTTCACTAGACTGTGAATTCCTCAAATTATATTGGATTCTGGATCTATTGGACTACTATTGGATTAACCATGGAATTGATCAACTGGTCTCTGAACACTATTGACACCATTTTTTCTACAAGAAGGTCAGGAGCGGGGGATCCTACCTGCCCAGATGGAACATATCCTGCGGCCTTTGTCCTCGACTCCTGGGGGTCTTGGCGTGTTGCATGCTTGGCGCCTTTCTCCGTTGAGGACGTTGAGGATTTATTCATTTTTGGTCTCATGGTAGCAGGGCTGGTACTTTTTGGCTTATGTGCTGCCCTGATCTACCAGAAAATTGGCAAGACAGCGGCATCAAGAACCACGGGCCCTAGCTTGTCCGTCATGATTAACGAGGTGGGCAAGGCAGTGCATTCTCAGACTGCGATGACTCTTGAACTCAGACGCAAATTGGATGACATCTTGGAGCAGATGCATGCCTTGCAGATGAAGATGAAGATTTCAGAGGCCGGGGAATATTCTTAATTCATAATTGGGATTTGGTTGTGCGAGTGGAACTGTTAAAAAGTGTTTTTCACTGCTGTAACAATAATATTACAGGCTTATCAAGCCTGAAGGTCAAACTGCCCGAATGTTTTTCCTCCAGAGGAATTTGTTTCAGCCTGGGGAACATTGGCTGTTTCTTATCTCATCTCACAAAGACAATAAACTGCTTTTCACAGGACTGAAGCATGTTCCATTCCCTTCCCCCACCCCCTCCTTCCCTCATCAACACCTCCCCTTTCTGGTGCCCACTAACGTCATTCCTTCCCCCTTCGGTGGGGGCGGTGCAGTTTTCACTGCAGCCCACGTCCCCTCCCCCAAGCTGATGGCGGCGCATCTCAGGGTTGCTGCGTGGCCTTCACCCACTTGCCTCAATTCGGATAACGGACTTCTTCAAATTTAGTGCACATAAACAATGTCAAATGTGTATGTGTTGTCTTTAATTCTGATGTGTGCCATTATTACAGTAAACAAGTAATAATTGTGGACTAATTGCTGTCTGAGGTAACTGGAGTGTAAACATAATTTCTCCACTGAGATCAATAAAGTATATCTAATCTAAATAAAGAAAAACAAACAAAATATTAATTCTTAAATTAACACATTTGTTGAAGAACACATTCACATTATAAACCAAGGTTAAACAACCAAAATGCAAAGAAAAGGTAAATACACTTGCAACCAATGGGAGGGGTTAGCATGGACGCTCTTGAGGATGCTTCAGACTTTGTCTTGAAGAACACAATACTTTTATGATAAACTTCTGCCTGCTGCTGACAGAAAAATGTGAGTTTGCCGCAAACATGTAAACCAAGCAGGAAACAGGAAGTAGAAAGACCACGATCTTAAATTTACAAAGAAATTAGAGCACCCCCCGACAAGTGGCCAAACACTGTAATTGCACCAAAGAAATGATTTTAACTGTCATTCTTGCAAAGTGTATAGAAGCAGGGTAAACAAATAAAATAGCCTATTTAAACCTTGAAAGCATAAGAACCATGGTGGAATTTGTGTATATATAAGGACAGGAATTTATAAAATGATCTGGATTAATGGTTGCATTTACAGCCATTAATCCAGCTATAGTTTAGCAATATAACAATTTTCTGGCAGGTTTTAACAATAATAATGCATCATTGAAGTAAATATGCAATTTCTACCTACTATAAATTTTCAAAACTTTTTCTAATACTATGATAACTACATAATAATGGGAGCAGTCACTAGTTCTACAAAATAAGATAATAGATTCTTACTCTGTCCCTTAAACAGAAGTTAAAATATATGAGAGCTACAGGGAGCGCTCACAAGCCCTAAAAACCAAGGTGATGGACTCTCACCCTAGTCCCTTAAACAAGGGTTAAATATCATGATGGCTACGTATAAAAGGGTGCGGTCACTAGCCCGGCAAACCAAGGTGATGGACTCTTACCCTAGTCCCTTAACGGAGGGTAGACCTCTTATTTCCAACTCATCCTGTGATTCTGATGTTACATCCCCAAACCCTACCTTGGTAGGAAGGGATGTGATTGATGCTATACGGGACAAGTATAAGGGAATAACTTCAGTAGTAGCACCACAGGCAGAGAGTACAAGCTTAGCTCACATGAAACAGAAATGACATGCACTACAAAAAATGTAATTTACTTGATTAGCTGCAAAAAATCTGGTATCCAATATGTAGGAGAAACTAGCCAAACCCTTAGGAACAGAATGAACAACCATAGACAGAGGCTTAATAAAATGTGTGATTTATTTTTACACCAACACTTTTGCTCATAATGTAAATGATATAGATGTAATGCCTATAGAGGAAGTATTTTTGGAAGACGGTGAATGCATGAGCTTAGTCTCAAAACAATTACACAGGGAGGAATACTGGTATAAGGAACTAGCCACTCTTTATCCGTACAGACTTAATGACTGTCAAAAAACTAGGTAATGTTTCTAAAAAAGATATCGAAAATATTGTAAGATAGACATACTTTAACAAAAAACAATGCAAGTTCAAAAAACGATCAGGTAAACGCAATAGACAACATGCAACTACAAAGAGATTTAGAACTTAGATTAAGAGAACGAGTTAATCACAATAGACCTGGGTTAGTACATGAACTTATCACATTAATTTTTTCAGTTTTAGCAAATACTGTTATGTGCCGACGCGGGTTGAGGAGCGGACCTGCGTCTGACTGAACCCAGCGCTAAATAACCAGAAAGCGGTTCCAAAAACAAAACATTTATTCCCCTTTCGTGCAATAATTGTGTACAACATAAAAGTGCGTTTATCTGGCGGAGTGAAGGACGGCGCGCTCTCCAGCACCTAAAGGGATCGAAGCCCGGCGCTTCTGGACTCACGTTCACCGCCAAACACCCCCCAGGTGGACACGACAAACCGACTCTGCGAAGGATAGAAAAGGTGAGATAAGTCAGCAGCTACAACCAATATCCTTCAAAGGCACACACTATCAGCAACACATTCAGGTCTGAATTTAAGCTTTATGTAAATGAGCAGCTTCTCACAACAGGTGGAGGATCATCAGTCCGCACGCCACGGCCGTGAGAAGCGAGCTGCACAACTCTTATCAATATTCACATATTATAATTACTCATAACCATCCCAAAGACGTATTGTTATCTTTGGCTGCTTTCAGTGATGCCGGTATTTGGTTAGACTCTTTCTCTCCGATTGTTCTGTCTGAGTTATTTTCATTAGTTACTTCATCCAAACCATCAACATGTTTATTAGACCCCATTCCTACCAGGCTGCTCAAGGAAGCCCTACCATTATTTAATGCTTCGATCTTAAATATGATCAATCTATCTTTGTTAGTTGGCTATGTACCACAGGCTTTTAAGGTGGCAGTAATTAAACCATTACTTAAAAAGCCATCACTTGACCCAGCTATCTTAGCTAATTATAGGCCAATCTCCAACCTTCCTTTTCTCTCAAAAATTCTTGAAAGGGTAGTTGTAAAACAGCTAACTGATCATCTGCAGAGGAATGGTCTATTTGAAGAGTTTCAGTCAGGTTTTAGAATTCATCAAGAAACAGCATTAGTGAAGGTTACAAATGATCTTCTTATGGCCTCGGACAGTGGACTCATCTCTGTGCTTGTTCTGTTAGACCTCAGTGCTGCTTTTGATACTGTTGACCATAAAATTTTATTACAGAGATTAGAGCATGCCATAGGTATTAAAGGCACTGCGCTGCGGTGGTTTGAATCATATTTGTCTAATAGATTACAATTTGTTCATGTAAATGGGGAATCTTCTTCACAGACTAAAGTTAATTATGGAGTTCCACAAGGTTCTGTGCTAGGACCAATTTTATTCACTTTATACATGCTTCCCTTAGGCAGTATTATTAGACGGTATTGCTTAAATTTTCATTGTTACGCAGATGATACCCAGCTTTATCTATCCATGAAGCCAGAGGACACACACCAATTAGCTAAACTGCAGGATTGTCTTACAGACATAAAGACATGGATGACCTCTAATTTCCTGCTTTTAAACTCAGATAAAACTGAAGTTATTGTACTTGGCCCCACAAATCTTAGAAACATGGTGTCTAACCAGATCCTTACTGTGGATGGCATTACCCTGACCTCTAGTAATACTGTGAGAAATCTTGGAGTCATTTTTGATCAGGATATGTCATTCAAAGCGCATATTAAACAAATATGTAGGACTGCTTTTTTGCATTTACGCAATATCTCTAAAATTAGAAAGGTCTTGTCTCAGAGTGATGCTGAAAAACTAATTCATGCATTTATTTCCTCTAGGCTGGACTATTGTAATTCATTATTATCAGGTTGTCCTAAAAGTTCCCTAAAAAGCCTTCAGTTAATTCAAAATGCTGCAGCTAGAGTACTGACGGGGACTAGAAGGAGAGAGCATATCTCACACATATTGGCCTCTCTTCATTGGCTTCCTGTTAATTCTAGAATAGAATTTAAAATTCTTCTTTCAGCTTTCAGGCTCCTCTCCTGTGGAACCAGCTCCCAATTCAGATCAGGGAAACAGATACCCTCTCTACTTTTAAGATTAGGCTTAAAACTTTCCTTTTCGCTAAGGCTTATAGTTAGGGCTGGATCGGGTGACCCTGGACCATCCCTTGGTTATGTTGCTTTAGACGTAGACTGTGGGGGGGTTCCCATGATGCACTGTTTCTTTCTCTTTTTGCTCCGTATGCATCACTCTGCATTTAATCATTAGTGATCGATCTCTGCCCCCCTTCTCGGCATGTCTTTTTCCTGGTTCTTTCCCTCAGCCCCAACCAGTCTCAGCAGAAGACTGCCCCTCCCTGAGCCTGGTTCTGCTGGAGGTTTCTTCCTGTTAAAAGGGAGTTTTTCCTTCCCACTGTGGCCAAGTGCTTGCTCATAGGGGGTCGTTTTGACCGTTGGGGTTTTTCATAATTATTGTATGGCCTTGCCTTACAATATGGAGCGCCTTGGGGCAACTGTTTGTTGTGATTTGGCGCTATATAAGAAAAAAAGTTGATTGATTGATTGATTCTTCTTACTTATAAGGTTTTGAATAATCAGGTCCCATCTTATCTTAGGGACCTCGTAGTACCATATCACCCCAATAGAGCGCTTCGCTCTCAGACTGCAGGCTTACTTGTAGTTCCTAGGGTTTGTAAGAGTAGAATGGGAGGCAGAGCCTTCAGCTTTCAGGCTCCTCTCCTCTGGAACCAGCTCCCAATTCAGATCAGGGAGACAGACACCCTCTCTACTTTTAAGATTAGGCTTAAAACTTTCCTTTTTGCTAAAGCTTATAGTTAGGGCTGGATCAGGTGACCCTGAACCATCCCTTAGTTATGCTGCTATAGACGTAGACTGCTGGGGGGTTCCCATGATGCACTGAGTGTTTCTTTCTCTTTTTGCTCTGTATGCACCACTCTGCATTTAATCATTAGTGATCGATCTCTGCTCCCCTCCACAGCATGTCTTTTTCCTGGTTCTCTCCCTCAGCCCCAACCAGTCCCAGCAGAAGACTGCCCCTCCCTGAGCCTGGTTCTGCTGGAGGTTTCTTCCTGTTAAAAGGGAGTTTTTCCTTCCCACTGTAGCCAAGTGCTTGCTCACAGGGGGTCGTTTTGACCGTTGGGGTTTTACATAATTATTGTATGGCCTTGCCTTACAATATAAAGCGCCTTGGGGCAACTGTTTGTTGTGATTTGGCGCTATATAAAAAAATTGATTGATTGATATACTGCGTAACAAAATACCAAATTACTGTTAACACTTATTCAGACAATTAATCACCTCTGATGTGTGCTGACAGCATGTGTCCCTCACCCGTCCTCCTTCACAGGCATGATGTGTCAAACCCAGGCGCGGTCCTCAGCGTCTCACAAACGAACATCACAAGGTCGAGTTCCCGGCAATTCTGCTCGAATCACACATGGCTTAAATGCAGAACGCCATCTCATTATGTGCTTCAGCTGAAAGTCTTTAAGGTTGCACGTGAGCACCATCCACAGGTGCTGCACATCACATTGATGAGAGTGAAGGACTCTTCTGCCAGCACCTTCTCCACAGACAATAAATCAGTTTGCATACCACCTGGAGAGCAAAGAAAAAAAGAACACCCAAATGTCCAGCCAAACCCCCCCAACACACAACAAAATACTTTTAGAACAAAAATGACCTTTTTATATGCCTCTTGTCATAAAAGATTTAGCTAACTTTAGGTTAGGTTTACATAAAATGGAAAAAAAAATACAATAACCAAAGATAATAAATCTCTCGAAAATTCCTTTTCACATTGATTGAAATGATCAAACTATCACAGATTCTACATAGCAAACCAATCCAAAAAACTTTACCAAATGTCATCAGTGATTTCCCCCCGTTATTAGCAATTCATATATTAAAACTATAGCTGGTAAAGTTTTTAACTTCAAACAAAGCATAAAAAATTTAGACTTTGAAATAGGTACTACAAACCTTAGCTGTGACTGCCACTCGTCAAATTTCAAATATGAGCCAACAGGTAGATGATGCTGTCATCAATGCTCACCTACGTGAAGACCGGTGGGAGCACTGTGACAGTCATGTTCTTTGATTTCTCCAGCACTTTCAACACCATCAGACCGGCGCTGCTGCGGGGGAAGCTGGAGGACGCAGGTGTGGATGGATATCTCGCCGCCTGGACCATCGACTGCCTCACTGACCGCACGCAGTACGTGCGGCTGTCAGTCTGAGGTGGTAAGGTGCAGCACCGGGGCCCTCCAAGGCACTGTCCTCTCGCCTTTCCTCTTCACCCTCTACACCTTGGACTTCACCTACAACACGGACAGCTGCCACCTCCAGAAGTTCTCTGATGACTCTGCCATTGTGGGTCGCGTGTCTGAGGGGAACAAGCTGGAGTACTGGTCGGTCATCACAGACTTCGTGGACTGGTGTGAGTGCAACCACTTGTGTCTCAACACCAGTAAGACTTCAGGAGGAAACCACCACCTCATCCACCGGGAGGACATAAAGACTGTAGACAGTCTCAAATACCTGGGTGTTCACCTCAACAGCAAACTGGACTGGATTCACAACACCGATGCTCTGTACAAAAAAGGTCAGAGTTGCCTCCACCTCCTGAGGAGACTGAGATTCTTTGGAGTGAGCAGGCCTCTGCTTAAGACCTTCTATGACTCTGTTGTAGCCTCAGCTCTCCTCTATGCTGTCGTCTGTTGGGCCCCAGGCAGCACAGAGCGGGAGAGAAAGAGACTGAATAAGCTGGTCAGGAAGTCCAGCTCTGTCCTAGGCTGTCCTCTGGACTCTCTGGAGGAGGTGGCTGAGAGGAAGGTGTTAACCAAGTTCAAATCCATCATGAACAACTCCTCTCACCCTCTGCACCGGACTGTAGTGGAGCTGAGCAGCTCATTCAGTGACAGACTGAGGCACCCTCAGCGCAAGAAGGAACAATACCGCAGGTTGTTCCTCCCTGCTGCTGTCAGACTGTACAATAACACTGAAATAACCACATGCAATAATATGTCCACAAATCATGTGCAATAACAACTCGTTTACAAATCCCAGCACTAATGTCACCTTATCACACCTAAACTCCACTTCACATAAGAAGATGCTCTTATCTCCTTTTCAATCCCAAGTATGTTATATATATATATATATATAGTTATAGTGAGGAAAATAAGTATTTGAACACCCTGCGATTTTGAAAGTTCTCCCACTTAGAAATCATGGAGGGGTCTGAAATTTTCATCTTAGGTGCATGTCCACTGTGAGAGACATAATCTAAAAAAATTCCAGAAACCACAATGTATGATTTTTTAATAATTTATTTGTATGTTATTGCTGCAAATAATTATTTGAACACCTACCAACCAGCAAGAATTCTGGCTCACACAGACCTGTTAATTTTTCTTTAAGAAGCCCTCTTATTCTGCACTCTTTACCTGTATTAATTGCACCTGTTTGAACTTGTTACCTGTATAAAAGACACCTGTTCACACAATCAATCACACTCCAACCTGTCCACCATAGCCAAGACCAAAGAGCTGGACACCAGGGACAAAACTGTAGACCTGCACAAGGCTGGGATGGACTACAGGACAACAGGCAAGCAGCTTGGTAGAAGACAACAACTGTTATGATTATTTATTCGAAAGTGGAAGAAACACAAGATGACTGTCAGTCTCCCTTGGTCTGGAATTCTATGCAAGATCTCAATTTGTGGGGTAAGGATGATTCTGAGAAAGCTCAGAACTACACAGGAGGACCTGGTCAATGACCTGAAGAGAGCTGGGACCACAGTCACAAAGATTACATTAGTAACACATGATGCTGTCATGCTTTAAAATCCTGCAGGGCAGCATGGTCCCCCTGCTCAAGCCAGCACATGTCCAGGTCTGTCTGAAGTTCACTAGTGACCATCTGGATGATCCAGAGGAGGCATGGGAGAAGGTCATGTGGTCAGATGAGACCAGAATAGAGCTTTTTGGAATCAACTCCACTTACCATGTTTAGAGGATGAGAACAACCCCAAGAAAACCATCCCAACCGTGAAGCATGGGGGTGGAAACATCATACTCTGGGGGTGCTCTTCTGCAAAGGGGACAGGACGACTGCACCGTATAGAAGGGAGGATGGATGGGGTCATGTATTGTGAGATTTGGCAAACAACCTCCTTCCCTAAGTAAGAGCATTGAAGATGGGTCATGGCTGGGTCTTCCAGCATGACAATGACTCCAAACACACAGCCAGGGCAACTAAGAAGGGGCTCCGTAAGAAGCATTTCAAGGTCCTGGAGTGGCCTGGCCAGTCTCCAGACCTGAACTCAATAGAAAATCTTTGGAGGGAGCTGAAACTCCAAACTTGAAAGATTTGGAGAAGATCTGTATGGAGGAGTGGACCAAAATCCCAGCTGCAGTGTGTGAAAACCTGGTGAAAAACTACAGGAAACGTTTGACCTCTGTAATTGCAAACAAAGGCTACTGTACCAAATATTAACATTGATTTTCACAGGTGTAATATACACTTGCTCCCATTTTGTATGAGATGAACTCAAAGATCTAAAACTTTTTCCACATACACAATATCACCATTTCCCTCAAATATTGTTCACAAACCAGTCTAAATCTGTGATAGTGAGCACTTCTCCTTTGCTGAGATAATCCATCCCATCAATGTTGTGGATCGAGTGGCCCATGGTGGCGGTGGGGTTATGGTATGGGCAGGCGTCTGTTATGGACGAAGAACACAGGTGCATTTTATTGATGGCATTTTGAATGCACAGAGATACCGTGACGAGATCCTGAGGCCCATTGTTGTACCATACATCCAAGAACATCACCTCATGTTGCAGCAGGATAATGCATGGCCCCATGTTGCAAGGATCTATACACAATTCTTGGAAGCTGAAAATGTCCCAGTTCTTGCATGGCCAGCATACTCACCGGACATGTCACCCATTGAGCATGTTTGGGATGCTCTGGACCGGCGTATACGACAGCGTGTACCAGTTCCTGCCAATATCCAGCAACTTTGCACAGCCATTGAAGAGGAGTGGACCAACATTCCACAGGCCACAATTGACAACCTGATCAACTCTATGTGAAGGAGATGTGTTGCACTGCATGAGGCAAATGGTGGTCAGACCAGATACTGACTGGTATCCCCCCCAATAAAACAAAACTGCACCTTTCAGAGTGGCCTTTTATTGTGGACAGTCTAAGGCACACCTGTGCACTAATCATGGTGTCTAATCAGCATCTTGATATGGCACACCTGTGAGGTGGGATGGATTATCTCAGCAAAGGAGAAGTGCTCACTATCACAGATTTAGACTGGTTTGTGAACAATATTTGAGGGAAATGGTGATATTGTGTATGTGGAAAAAGTTTTAGATCTTTGAGTTCATCTCATACAAAATGGGAGCAAAACCAAAAGTGTTGCATTTATATTTTTGTTGAGTATATATACATATATATGCATATACACATATACATAAACATACATATACACACATACACATATCAATCAATCAATTTCAATCAATTTTATTTATATAGCGCCAAATCACAATAAACAGTTGCCCCAAGGCGCTTTATATTGTAAGGCAAGGCCATACAATAATTATGTAAAAACCCCAACGGTCAAAACGACCCCCTGTGAGCAAGCACTTGGCGACAGTGGGAAGGAAAAACTCCCTTTTAACAGGAAGAAACCTCCAGCAGAACCAGGCTCAGGGAGGGGCAGTCTTCTGCTGGGACTGGTTGGGGCTGAGGGAGAGAACCAGGAAAAAGACATGCTGTGGAGGGGAGCAGAGATCGATCACTAATGATTAAATGCAGAGTGGTGCATACAGAGCAAAAAGAGAAAGAAACACTCAGTGCATCATGGGAACCCCCCAGCAGTCTAAGTCTATAGCAGCATAACTAAGGGATGGTTCAGGGTCACCTGATCCAGCCCTAACTATAAGCTTTAGCAAAAAGGAAAAAGTTTTAAGCCTTAAGACAAGACCTTTCTAATTTTAGAGATATTGCGTAAATGCAAAAAAGCAGTCCTACATATTTGTTTAATATGCGCTTTGAATGACATATCCTGATCAAAAATGACTCCAAGATTTCTCACAGTATTACTAGAGGTCAGGGTAATGCCATCCAGAGTAAGGATCTGGTTAGACACCATGTTTCTAAGATTTGTGGGGCCAAGTACAATAACTTTGGTTTTATCTGAGTTTAAAAGCAGGAAATTAGAGGTCATCCATGTCTTTATGTCTGTAAGACAATCCTGCAGTTTAGCTAATTGGTGTGTGTCCTCTGGCTTCATGGATAGATAAAAATGGGTATCATCTGCGTAACAATGAAAATTTAAGCAATGCTGTCTAATAATACTGCCTAAGGGAAGCATATATAAAGTGAATAAAATTGGTCCTAGCACAGAACCTTGTGGAACTCCATAATTAACCTTAGTCTGTGAAGAAGATTCCCCATTTACATGAACAAATTGTAATCTATTAGATAAATATGATTCAAACCACTGCAGCGCAGTGCCTTTAATACCTATGGCATGCTCTAATCTCTGTAATAAAATTTTATGGTCAACAGTATCAAAAGCAGCACTGAGGTCTAACAGAACAAGCACAGAGATGAGTCCACCGTCTGAGGCCATAAGAAGATCATTTGTAACCTTCACTAATGCTGTTTCTGTACTATGATGAATTCTAAAACCTGACTGAAACTCTTCAAATAGACCATTCCTCTGCAGATGATCAGTTAGCTGTTTTACAACTACCCTTTCAAGAATTTTTGAGAGAAAAGGAAGGTTGGAGATTGGCCTATAATTAGCTAAGATAGCTGGGTCAAGTGATGGCTTTTTAAGTAATGGTTTAATTACTGCCACCTTAAAAGCCTGTGGTACATAGCCAACTAATAAAGATAGATTGATCATATTTAAGATTGAAGCATTAATTAATGGTAGGGCTTCCTTTAGCAGCCTGGTAGGAATGGGGTCTAATAGACATGTTGATAGTTTGGAGGAAGTAACTAATGAAAATAACTCAGACAGAACAATCAGAGAGAAAGAGTCTAACCAAATACCGGCATCACTGAAAGCAGCCAAAGATAACGATATGTCTTTGGGATGGTTATGAGTAATTTTTTCTCTAATAGTTAGAATTTTATTAGCAAAGAAAGTCATGAAGTCATTACTAGTTAAAGTTAAAGGAATACTTGGCTCAATACAGCTCTGACTCTTTGTCAGCCTGGCTACAGTGCTGAAAAGAAACCTGGGGTTGTGCTTATTTTCTTCAATTAGTGATGAGTAGTAAGATGTCCTAGCTTTACGGAGGGCTTTTTTTATAGAGCAACAGACTCTTTTTCCAGGCTAAGTGAAGATCTTCTAAATTAGTGAGACGCCATTTCCTCTCCAACTTACGGGTTATCTGCTTTAAGCTGCGAGTTTGTGAGTTATACCACGGAGTCAGGCACTTCTGATTTAAGGCTCTCTCACAGTCTCAGACGATCTTGGAGGTGAACATGCTGGATGTGGAGTTCCTGGACTGGTGTGGTTACACGTGGTCTGCGGTTGTGAGGCTGGTTGGATGTACTGCCAAATTCTCTGAAACACCTTTGGAGACGGCTTATGGTAGAGAAATGAACATTCAATACACGAGCAACAGCTCTGGTTGACATTCCTGCTGTCAGCATGCCAATTGCATGCTCCCTCAAATCTTGCGACATCTGTGGCATTGTGCTGTGTAATAAAACTGCACCTTTCAGAGTGGCCTTTTATTGTGGGCAGTCTAAGGCACACCTGTGCACTAATCATGGTGTCTAATCAGCATCTTGATATGGCACACCTGTGAGGTGGGATGGATTATCTCAGCAAAGGAGAAGTGTTCACTATCACAGATTTAGACTGGTTTGTGAACAATATTTGAGGGAAATTGTGATATTGTGTATGTGGAAAAAGTTTTAGATCTTTGAGTTTACCTCATACAAAATGGGACCTCTTTGGAACACCAGCGGCTGTGTGTTTCTCCAGGTAAAACTGGAGTTGCGTCAGGAAGGGCATCCAGCGTAAAACTTGTGCCAATTCCCAATGCGCATCTGGCTGTATCCGCTGTGACGACCCCGAACGAAAACCGGGAGCAGCCGAATGAACAACAACAACAACAACAACATCAAGAAATAATATGTAAGTTTGGGGTTTCCATTAGAAAGCATGTAGAAGATGGAATTTTTATATCTTAGTTTCTGTTCATATAGGAACATTAAAGCTTAGTCTACTATATATATATATATATATATATATTAATAGCCAGGTTGATGGCGTCATCCACAGACCTATTGGCTCTGTAAGCTAACTGCAAGGGGTCCAAGAGGGAAGCTGTGAGAGATTTGAGGTGGGACAGAACCAGATGCTCAAATGACTTCATGACTACAGAAGTCAGTGCCACCGGTCTGTAGTCATTGAGTCCAGTGATCCTCGGTTTCTTGGGAACAGGAACAATGATGGAGGTTTTGAAACAGTCAGGCACGTGGCAAGCCTCCAGTGAGGAGTTGAATATGTCTGTAAACACTGGGGCAAGCTCATTAGCACAGTGTCTCAGAGTGGCAGGTGAGACACCATCTGGCCCAGGAGCTTTGCGAACTTTTGCGTTCCTAAACTGCTTTTGCACCTCATCTTCATAAATATGCAGAGCTGTGAGGGCGGGGAGAGAGGAGGGGGGCTCTGGGATGGAAGTCCTTGATATTGTGGGCTCCACTAAAGTGTGGTGGGTGGGGGAGGTGGGAGAGTGAATGTCCATGCTGGATGTGTTGCTGGGACTGGAGGAGGTGTGAGGGCTGTTAAACTGGCCATCAAAACGACAATAGAACTCGTTCAGTCTATTGCAGTTTGTAGGTCGTCTGTGAAGTGGGGGGTTTTAGGCTTGTAATTGGTAATCTGCCTAAAACGTTTCCACACCGAGGCTGCATCATTCTCTGAGATCTGCCGCTGGATGTTCTCAGAGTAGTGTGATCTAGCAATGCCCACTTCCTTGCTAAACCTGTACTTGGCCTCTTTGTAGTAATCTTTGTCCCCACTTTTAAAAGCCTCCTCCTTAATTAACCACAGCCATATCACTTTGGGAGTAAACCAGGTTTTGTCATTGTTATAACTCACCCTGGTGCGTGATGGTACAATGCTGTCCTCTCAGAAGTGGATATACAAAGTCACAGTGTCCGTATACTCATCCAAACTCTCACAGGCAGACCTCATTGAGTCCCAGTCTGTGGCTTCAAAGCACGCGTGCAGCTCCTCCACAGCCTCCAACGGTCCATTGTTTTATTGTCCTCATTACAGGTTTAGAGAGCTTCAGCCTCTGTCTGTATGCGGGGATCACATGGATCATTACGTGGTCAGAGAGGCCGAGTGCAGCGTGAGGCACTGCGTGATAAGCCCCGCTTATCATGCTGTAGCAGTGATCGAGTGTTCTCTCTGGTCGGACATTTGATATATTGTTTGTATTTGGGAAGTTCCTGACTCAGGTTGGCTTTATTAAAGTCCCCAAGTATGATGATTAGTGAATCTGGGTATGTCCGCTCCATGTCCAGAGTCTGCTCCGCGAGTGCACTCTGAGCCTCATGCACGTCCGCGTCTGGCGGGATGTAAACAGCAGCCAATACGAGTGAAGCGAACTCCCGCGGAGAGTAGAATGGTTTACAGTGAATGAAAAAATATTCCAAGGAGGGAGAGCAATGCTTACCAATCACTGTTGCATCCGTACACCAGCCACTGTTGATATAAAAGCAGACACCACCACCTATTGCCTTGCCTGAGACCACAGCTTGCCGGTTAGCTCGGAGGAGATTAAATCCCTCCAGCTGGAGTGTGCAGTCTCTTCACAAAGCCAGGTTTCCGTGAAGCATAGCACACAGGACGAAGAGAAATCTTCGAGTTGGGCAATGCTTTGTAATCTCAGACTACGTGAAAACTTGAACTCAAATGCAAAATGGATACCATCTTGGAGCATATTACTGTATAGCAAAGGAATGTGCTGCTGAGGACTGGAGAATATTCATCATAAATTTGGACTCTAGACGGTCAGAGGTGCAGTAAATGGAATTCTGTATCTCTCCGCCTAACATCAACATGGCAGGCTTATCGGCTCCTAAAGGTCAAATACCCTGCTCTTCCCCCAGAAGGATCTACGGCCTTGGTGAAGAAATTCAGCTCCCCCTTCTCATCAATCTACCCCCCACCCCCCCACCCCCCAGCCTGCAACGTCAGACTTTACACACACGGACAGAAACTGACAGAAACTTAACTCATCTGCACACAATTGGAGTTTAAACGTAATGTTGTTGTTGTTGCACTCAGGTAATGACAATGACAATAAATCTCATCTCAAGTTGGAAAAGTTCCCTACCCTTAGTGGGACTTCTGGCCCCGAGAGGAGGAAGCTGGTCTCTCACAGTCCGGACAGTAGGAGCTGAGTGCAGCCATAATCAGGCACTCAGACACTCTGTCTCCATTAGAGTCCAGATTTGAACATTCATGTCAGGTGTTGCTCTGGATTTGAGGTCCATGTCAGTTTTCAGTGTGAGGATCCAGGTTGAAGAGTGACGCCACTTTGGACAATATACAGTCCACATTTATATTTTCCCCAAATGGAAAATAGACAAAACTGACAGGCTCTTTGGAGGCAAAGTCAGTGCAGCGCCTGTCAAACTCTGACAAGATGCTCTGCACGTGATCATCATAACGTGCACTCTCAGGCTCCACCCACTCTATGTCCTGGTGCTTAAGTTCTGTGTCCATGTGTGGAAAGTTCTGCAGGTCACACTGTTGAAACCTGCTTGATAGCACATGTAATTTGCTTTTAAACTTGATTTCAAATCCAAAAGCTGTGCATATTCAGTATGATTTGTACGTTCCAGAAATTTACCTCTGCTGAGCCACCGAACGTCTGTGTGCAGCAGATGTGTGTCTCCTCCGGCTGTGAACAGAATAAATGTGTCCTCAGACTCCTGGCCCGAACAGAACACTGCAGTCTTGTTCACCACGTTCATCACTCTTCATGTTTATGGATCATGAATCACTGTGCTGCTTGCCGACTTTTCAATTCCTAGACTTTTCGAGCAGGCAGAGGGGATTTAGCCGGGTTAGCATTAGAAGTTAGCATCGTATTTCTTGCGAATTGTGTGAAAATGCCGCTCCAAATTCCCTTTCTTGAGTAAAGCCACATTTACACTGCAGATAAGACAGATGGATTTGCCATTTGAATAAATGAAAAAATAATACAGGATGAAAATGATCATCTTTTCCACCATAGAAGAAGAGCTCTTCTTCTCTGGCATTTAACGGCGGCTGGCATTCTTATTGGTGCATTGCTGCCACCTGCTGCATAAGTATAGCAGCACGAAATCCTCTCGAGTCCAGTGACAGATTTTTTTTTTCATGCGACTGGAACTCAGCCCGCGATCAACTGGTTGAGCACACCAGGGTTAGACCTTACTGGTGGGAAGCTCACTGAGGCAACTTTGTAGTGATTTGGCATGATATAAATGAAAGTAAATTGAATTGAATTTGGTTGAGTCTGCCTCTCTGTCTGTCTGTGTGAGTGTGTGTTTGTCTCTCAAATTAAATTTATTTTCATTTATATAGCACCAAATCACAACAAAGTTGCCTCAAGGTGCTTCACATAAGCAAGGTCTAACCTTACTAACCCCCAGAGCAAGAACACAGGCAACAATGGTAAGAAAAAACTCCCTCTGATGATTTGAGGAAGAAACCTCAAGCAGACTAGACTCAAAGGGGCGACCCTCTGCTTGGGCCATGATACGGACACATTTTACAAAATAAATTACAAAACGAATACACAGGTGCACAGGACAGGAGGGTTTCAGAAACAGACACCACACCCATCTCTGGATGGAGCTGCACCTCACACAGAGAGAAACAACAGAATCAGACAACAGAAAGACAAGAAATACTGTATAATTTGTCAGCATTAAACAACAAGAAAAACAGAAGAAATACTAAGGTGATCACCGGCCACTAGCCCTAAGCTTCACTAAAAGACCCAGAATTTAGGCTGAGGCCGCGGCCCGCTCTGTTTACTAATTAAAATTAATTAAAAGAGTAAAAAGCGTAGTAACATACTATACCAGTATGCTAGCCATATGAAAGGGAAAATAAGTGCGTCTTAAGTCTGGACTTGAAAGTCTCCACAGAATCTGACTGTTTTATTGATGCAGGGAGATCATTCCACAGAACGGGGGCATGATAAGAGAAAGCTCTGTGACACACAGACTTTTTATTCGCCTTAGGGACACAAAGTAGTCCTGCACCCTGAGAACGCAGAGCCCAGGCCGGTACGTAAGGTTTAATTAGGTCAGCGAGGTAGGGAGGTGCTAGTCTGTGAACAATATTATAGACTAGTAGCAGAACCTTAAAATATGATCTCACTGGGACAGGAAGCCAGCGAAGAGACGCCAAAATAGGTGTAATGTGGTTTAACTTTCTGCTTCGTGTCAAAAGTCTGGCTGCAGCATTTTGAACCAATTGGAGACCCCTAATGCTGGACTGCGGTAAACCAGAAAATAGAACATTGCAGTAGTCCAATGTAGAAGAGATAAACGCATGGATCAGGGTCTCTGCATCAGCCATAGACAGGATGGGACAAATCTTCACTATATTTCACAGGTGGAAGAAAGCAGTCCTCATAATATCTCTAATGTGGAGATCAAAGGACAATGTACGATCAAAAACTACTCCAAGGTTCCTCACTTTGTCAGTTTGATGTATGACACGAGCCTAGGCTAAGAGTTAGCTGGTCAAATTGATGCCAATGTCTCACTGGACCAAGAACCATCATTTCAGTCTTATCAGAGTTTAAAAGTAGGAAGTTTCTAGACATCCAGCGTCTCACTCATACAAGACAATCTTCTAAGGATTTTTTGTGGATGAGATTACCAGCAGTTATCGACATGTATCATCAGCATAGCAATGAAAGGTAATCCCAAAATGCTGCAGTATGTGCCCAAGGGGTGCTATTTAAAAGGAGAAAAGCAGGGGGCCTAAGATGGACCCCTGTGGAACCCCAAATTTCATGTCACTGAGCTTATAGGTAGCATTACTGTACAAAACACAGAACGACTGGTCAGGTATGACGTCAAGCATGCAAGGGCACTCCCAGTAATCTCAAAATGATTTTCCAGCCTATTGAGTACTCAATAGGCTGGCAAAGCACCTTTTCCGGTCGAGAACCATGGCCTCGGATTTGGAGGTGCTGATTTTCATCCCCGACGCCTCACACTCGGCTGCAAACCGCCCCAGTGCACGCTGAAGGTCCTGATTTGACAAAGCCAACAGAACCACATCGTCCGCAAACAGCAGAGATGAGATTCTGTGGTTCCCAAACCAGACCCCCTCTACACCCTGGCTGCGCCTAGAAATTCTGTCCAAAAAAATAATGAACAGAACCTGTGACAAAGGGCAGCCCTGGCGGAGGCCAACGTGCACTGGAAACAGGTTTGACTTACTACCAGCAATGTGAACCAAGCTCCTGCTGCGGTCGTACAGGGACCGGATAGCCCTTAGCAAAGGACCCCGGACCCAGTACTCCTGGAGCACCCCCCACAGGGTGCCCCGAGGGACACGGTCGAACGCCTTCTCCAGATCCACAAATCACATGTGGACTGGTTGGGTGAACTCCCATGAACCCTCGAGCACCTGATGGAGCGTGTAGAGCTGGTCCAGTGTGCCACGACCAGGACGAAAACCACACTGCTCCTCCTGAATCCGAGGTTCAACCATCGGTCGAATTCTCCTCTCCAGTACTCTGGAATAGACCTTACCGGGGAGGCTCAGGAGTGTGATCCCCTATAGCTGGAACACACCCTCCGGTCCCCCTTCTTAAACAGAGGGACCACCACCCCAGTCTGCCAATCCAGAGGCACTGTCGATGCTGCAGAGGCGTGTCAGCCAAGACAGTCCCACAACATCCAGAGACTTAAGGTACTCAGGACGGACTTCATCCATCCCAGGAGCCTTGCCACCGAGGAGCTTTCTAACCACCTCGGTGACTTCGGCCTGGGTAATGGATGAGTTCACCTCTGAGTCCCCACTCTCTGCTCCCTCTTCGGAAGATGTGACGATGGGATTGAGGAGATCCTCGAAGTTTTCCTTCCACCGCCTGACAACATCCCCAGTCAGGGTCAACAGCTCCCCACCCGCACCGTAAACAGTGCTGGTGGAGAGCTGCTTCTGCCTCCTGAGGCGTCGGACGGTTTGCCAGAATATCTTCGAGGCCGACCGATAGTCCTCCATGGCCTCCCTGAACTCCTCCCAGACCCGGGTTTTTACCTCTGCGACTGCACGGGCTGCAGCACGCTTGGCCTGCCAGTACCTGTCAGCTGCCTCCGGGGTCCCACCTACCAACAAAGATAAGTAGGACTCTTTCAGCTTGATGGCATCCCTTACTTCCGGCGTCCACCACCGGGTTCGGGGATTGCTGCCGTGACAGGCACCAGAGACCTTGCAACCACAGCTACGAGCGGCTGCATTGACAATGGAGGTGGAGAACATGGTCCACTCGGACTCCATGTTTCCAACCTCCCTTGGGATCTGGGAGAAGCTCTCCCGGAGGTGGGAGTTGAAGACCTCGCTGACAGAGGGTTCCACCAGTCCTTCCCAGCAGACCCTCACGATACGTTTGGGCCTGCCAGGTCTGACCGGCTTCCACCCCTCCCAGCGGATCCAACTCACCATCAGGTGGTGATCGGTCGACAGCTCTACCCCTCTCTTCACTCAAGTGTCTGAGACACGTGGCTGAAGGTCAGATGATACGACTACAAAGTCGATCATCGACCTCTGGCTCAGGGTGTCCTGGTGCCACATGCACTTATGGACACCCTTGTGCTCGAACATGGTGTTTGTGATGGACAAACTGACTAGCACAGAAGTCCAACAACTGAACACCACTCGGGTTTAGATCGGAGAGGCCGTGCTTCCCGATTACCCCCCTCCAGGTCTCACTGTCGCTGCCCACGTGGGCATTGAAATCCCCTAGGAGAACAATGGAGTCCCCAGTTGGAGCGCTACCTATGAGGTCTGTTAGAAAAGTATCGGACCTTTTTATGTTTTGCAAAAACCATATGGATTTGAATCATGTGTGATTGCATCAGTCAAGCTTGAACCTTCGTGCGCATGCGTGAGTTTTTTCACGCCTGTCGGTTGCGTCATTCACCTGTGAGCAGGCTTTGTGTGAGCAGTGGTCCACCCCTCTCGTCGGATTTTTATTGCGAATAAATGTCTGAACGATTTGGAGCTTTGCTGCATCAAATGTTTCCAGAAATTGTGAGAGACCTCCAGCTGGACACCATTCGGAAAATTTAGATGGCTTTCAGCGACAATTTTATGGGGATTACACAGATTAAGGAGTGATCCAGCCGGTTTAAAGACCGCCCACAGTGTCTGAGAGCGCGGTGCGCTCCGAGCGCCGATCAACAGGCTGACACCCCACTGAAACAACCAGATCATTTCCAACATGAAGGCTTTGTTGATCCGGGATGTCATTTGACTTTCACAAAAAAGGCAGGAGACGTGGACATCAGCACTTTTTCGGCACATTCTGCTGTTACAGGAGTTTTTTTTCATGGAAAGAGAAGCAGAGGATTGCACCACCATGCCGCTCATGGCGCGGGACAAAACCACCTCCGTGTTGGTCTCACAGGATGGCTTTCAGGTGGCTTTCAGACGGCTTCCGGTTGTTTTTCAGTCATGTGAGTATCCGAGAAATTGTGCATGAGCTGGACATGCCCCAACATGTCCTGTGAGGCTTCATCACGGCGTTGCTTTGCGCCATGCGGCTCCGCCGCGATGCGCGGAATTCCTCTGCACGTCTGTCTCAATGTGCCGAAAAAGTGCTGATGTCCACGTCTTCCACAATTCCTGTGCTAGTCAGATGACATACCGGATCAAGACAGCGTCCAGTTTAGAAATGACCGGCACATTCCACTGTTACAGGAGTTTTTGTCATGGAAAGAGGAGCGGAGGAACTCCGCGCGTCACGGAGTTCATATTAATTCAACATCTAATTTATCATACCAGAATCACGACCATAGATCTGTTCGACACTGAACAATGTATGAGCCTGAGCTCGGCAGAGCTTTAGAAAAGGTTTCTGCTTACCTTGAAATGTGGCCACGAAGTTCATTGTTGAAGAATCAGCCATACTGAATCTGTAAAAAGGCCTCATTCAGAAAATCTTACCGTGAACCGGGTGGAAACACCATTTCTGTTAGGTTCTTTTATCATAGTGAGACCTCCAAAAAGAATTGGACAGGAAACGGACTTCAAAGTTTAGATGTATTGAAAAGAGTTGTCGCACCGGTACAGAGTTATCTCAGCGCTGGGATCTTTGCTGGTCGCATGCAAACACCAGGAACAAAGAACCCAGACTTTCTTTGTTCTCTAAAGCCCCTTTCACATTGGCATATTCGTACAGGTGCGTATTGCAGTGTTGCGTTTCATTTAAATACACCCGAAATGCGCGCGTACTCAGCCTTTTTCCATGTTCGTTTCATACTTGCAGCTGCGTGTGTTCGCTTTTTTAATGTGTGCACACAGTCGTGTGTACCTTGCCACTATTTAAACCCAGTTGCCTCCTGCCAGCTGTGCAGAACAACATCACTGCACTTGGAAAACAGTGGACTGTATCATGAGGTTTGTTACAGTTGCATTACTGCCACAATCAGGGCGTTTGATGAGTGCACAACATGCAGTGAGAGCGCTTTTATTTTAAAGTCACAGGTTTGATCAGACACACACAGAGAGAGAGAGAGAGAGAGAGAGAGAGAGAGAGAGAGAGAGAGAGAGAGAGAGAGAGAGATCTGCTGTTTCTGTTTCTGGATTTCTGAGTTGAGGTTCGATTCCCTGTTCTGAGCACACAGGTGCTGTGGGCTGTGTGATCATGTTCTCAGCTGATTCCTCTGGATGCAGCACTCAGTTTTTGCTTGTGTACAGGAGCACAGTGTTGCACAGACTTGCGCGCAGTAACGCTGTGCTGCGCAGACCTGCTTAAAACTGTGTCCAGCGCTCTACGTCAAAGAAAATTAAACATGTTTAATTTCTTCCATCCTACGCGTGTAGCCCTCAACATACTGCTGTGTAGAGAGAAAAAACTTGACGTAAAGCTGCTAAAAGAGGGCGTAGAGCTGCTCAGCTCAGCGTAGACGATACACAATGTGCAGCTCTACGAATACGCCAATGTGAAAGGGGCTTAACCTTTAGAACCAGCCTGAGCCACCCCCATATGGGTGGTCCTGAACCTTTCTTGAGTCAGTGTCTCTGTGAGCTGGCTGCAGGGTGGTGAAAGTGGGCAGTGTCTTCATGGTGTGTTCATGGTTATGTAAAAATCTTATAGTGTGTGTTTATGTATGTACGTAGTGTAGTTTCATGCAATAAAAACAGTGTTCCATCATACTGATTCTTTTTCCAAATAGACACATGTGACGGCTCCTGGGGCCGTCTTGGTGTGTTTGCTTTACTATGTCTGTTGTGTGTTTTGAGGTCCTGGCCACCAGGAGGTGCTGGTGTGGTCCCCGGCCCGGGAGGACTAAAGGAGGGGTTTCTGCCTCTTCTCTCTCTCTCTGTTGTTGCCTTCACTGCTGCTGCTCCTCCTGTTTCTCCTCCAGATCGCGGCTGGGAGAGCGGTCGCGGGTGTCTGGCTGGGCTTTTTCATTGCGCTACGTCTTTGTTTTTCCTTTTTCTTATTTTAATAATAAATATTGGTTATTGGTTTTAAAAACCCTCATGCTCTCGTGTGTGCCTCAGTAGTTTTGTTGCGGCTTGTGAGCCGAGTTGTAACAAATGGGGGTTCGTCCAAATGGGTTTTTAGCGTTTTTGCTTTCCCTGGACTCGTGTGGTGACGTGCGATAAAGTTTGGGGTTAGTAGCGCGTCTTATTGTTACAGCTGGTGCTTGTTTGGCGGTGATCTGCTGTGGAGTGGAGCGGGTGCATCGGTGTGGACGCGTGACGCTCAGCACCTGGCAGTGAGGACGCACGGGAGCGTGTTTGGTTTTTCTTTTTCTTTGGACGGCATGGTGCATTTGTTGAACACAACCGAGAGAATACGGGTAAGTGGAGTGTGTGACTTGTGCACGAGTATTGAGCTCTGTTTTGTGGCTGTGTCTCCTGATGAGGTCAGAGGCTTCGCTGCTTCACGTGTGGCCTGTTTGTTTTTTGATAGTGTCATGGGGGTGCGGTTGATCTTCACTGTGGGTCAGTGTTCTCGGGACCAGTCCAGGAGAAATGTTTTCTTGCTGGTTATGTGCTTAATTATCCCGCCGCCAAACCACGTGAAGAGTTGGGTAAGTTAGTTAGGTGGAGCTTGTTGAGCAGGTGTAGAATAGAGGGGACACGGTTGCATTGAGCGTGGTGCTGTGCACGTGTGAGCACTTCAATTTGCAGTGTATTAACTCTGTTTGTGTGTGATTACATGGCGTGGTGTGTGCGCATAATTTTGGCCAGTTATGGACGCGGAGGTGGAGAGTTTTGTTGGTAATCCCACAGGGGAGAAGCTTGAGGTTTTCGTCAAAGATAATCTGCTGGTAATTGCGGCTCACTTTGACGTTATAGTTCAGGGGTGGCCAAGTTCAGTCCTCGAGAGCCACATTCCTGACACTCTTAGTTGTCTCCCTGCTCCAACACACCTGAATCCAATGAAACACTCATTAGCAGACTTAATGAGCCTTTCATTGGATTCAGGTGTGTTGGAGCAGGGAGACAACTAAGAGTGTCAGGAATGTGGCTCTTGAGGACCGAACTTGGCCACCCCTGTTCTAGTTACAAGTCGGGATAAGAAGGAAGCTATTAAACAACAAATTGATGATGCGTTGGTCGCAAAGGGCGTATTTTTTCTGCTGCATCAGAGGTGATCCAGGTGGCAGCTGGCACAGCTGACGCAGATTTGCGCAAATTCGAGCTGCAGCTGGAAAATCAGTTTAAGCTCCGAGAACAGGAAATTCAGTTGAAACTTAGGGAGCAGGAAATGCAGGCTAATCTCAGGGAGAAAGAAATTCAGTTAGAACAACGTAAACTGGTGTTACAGTTTGGAGCCAGGACTAGGCAGAGTAGAATCCCAATATGCAAAGACAGTCAAACCCAAGAAGTAAGTTCCAAAAACACAAAAACAGGTGAGGGGAAGGATATAACAAAAATACAATCTTATCCCCACAGGGGTGTGGAATTCAAAATGCAACAGCGGTGGGGAAAGTTTAACCAAAAATACAATTCAACTCTGAGCACAGAGTGAGGGGAAAACCCCAGAGGCTACAAGAGTGAAATACCAAAATACTTAAAGTCCAAAGAAATCAACTGCACACCAAACTTGACAAGAAATACTAGATAAATCCACAACAAAAACCAGCATAATACATACCACATCCCGTGAGCAAAGACAAACAAACTGAGGAGGTTTAAATAAACTGGCTAAATGAGAAGCACCTGGGAAGAGCTGCAGCTGGAGGAATCAGAAGATCCATGTGATAACAAAACTAAACAGAAGGGGGCAGCAGAACCAAGGCATCTCTGAAAGACTAAACATAACCAAAGACCAAGACAGAACCCACTTAAATAATATGAGGTGAATGCAAACAAAACCAAAAACACTCCTCATAGAAAAATCTTAAAACACTGAGAAAGAAACATAATGCATATAATAAAAAGAGTAAACCCAAGCCTGGAAATTAACCTGAAATGCTGACTACAATAAATAGTAAGTCCCTTCGGCTGCTCCCTTGTTTGCACTCGGGGTCGCCACAGCAAATCCAAGGTGGATCTGCATGTTGAATTGGCACAGGTTTTATGCCGGATGCCCTTCCTGATGCAACTCCACATTACATGGAGAAATGTGGCAGGGGTGGGATTTGAACCCGGAGCCTTCTGAACTGAAACCAAGCACATTAACCACTTGGCCACCACCAATGCAACCACAGATGAAAACATCACAAAGCACACACAACTCAAAACCTGGACTGCAAAACTAACAAAGAACAATTAATAATCAAACAGCAACATAAACTGAGGCACACTGAGGGGGCGTGTCCCATACGGAAAACAAGGACATGAGCCGACTTAAGATTAACGCGACCCGGCGGCGAGGTGGATGGCGTGACAGACAACAGAACAGACGCACAACACCACATCCACACATACACGTATAAACTCCAGATAAAGAGAAAACTACACCAGAAGACAGGTGACTACAAAACAGACAGCGTAAGGAACAAACACACCTACTGCAGACAAAAAGGACACGCCCAAACAAAACAGAACTGCTGACACATGAAAACTGATTTGGACAGACATGCAGACAAAGACACACTGGGACAAGAAACAGATCAGCCATAAACCAGGAGCTTGGACCTGCAACAGGAAAGCAGATGCTCAAGGGACAGACAAGACACCAAACGAATAAAACCCCATAATCAGATCACAACATAACAACTGGATTTGGAAGAAGAGCAGAGACGCGATGCGGCACATGTGTCTGGTCTACGGACTGGTAATCCTGGAGAAGCAGACTTTGACATTAACAAATGCATTCAAGTTGTCCCACCCTTCACTGAAAAGGACGTGGATAAATATTTTGTTTTATTTGAGCGCGTGGTGTCGATGTTAAAGTGGCCGAGAGAGGTTTGGCTGTTGCTGCTGTAATGTGTGCTGACAGGTAAAGGTCAGGGGGCGTGTGCTTTGTTATCACTGGGAGATGCAACCCCTGGCAATAATGATGGAATCACCGGCCTCTGAGGATGTTCATTCAGTTGTTTAATTTTCTAGAAAAAAAGCAGATCACAGACATGACACAAAACTAAAGTCATTTCAAATGGCAACTTTCTGGCTTTAAGAAACACTATAAGAAATCAAGAAAAAAAATTGTGGCAGTCAGTAACGGTTACTTTTTTAGACCAAGCAGAGGGAAAAAAATATGGAATCACTCAATTCTGAGGAATAAATTATGGAATCACCCTGTAAATTTTCATCCCCAAAACTAACACCTGCATCAAATCAGATCTGCTCGTTAGTCTGCATCTAAAAAGGAGTGATCACACCTTGGAGAGCTGTTGCACCAAGTGGACTGACATGAATCATGGCTCCAACACGAGATATGTCAATTGAAACAAAGGAGAGGATTATCAAACTCTTAAAAGAGGGTAAATCATCACACAATGTTGCAAAAGATGTTGGTTGTTCACAGTCAGCTGTGTCTAAACTCTGGACCAAATACAAACAACATGGGAAGGTTGTTAAAGGCAAACATACTGGTAGACCAAGGAAGACATCAAAGCGTCAAGACAGAAAACTTAAAGCAATATGTCTCAAAAATCGAAAATGCACAACAAAACAAATGAGGAACGAATGGGAGGAAACTGGAGTCAATGTCTGTGACCGAACTGTAAGAATCCGCCTAAAGGAAATGAGATTTACATACAGAAAAGCTAAACGAAAGCCATCATTAACACCTAAACAGAAAAAAACAAGGTTACAATGGACTAAGGAAAAGCAATCGTGGACTGTGGATGACTGGATGAAAGTCATATTCAGTGATGAATCTGGAATCTGCATTGGGCAAGGTGATGATGCTGTAACTTTTGTTTGGTGCCATTCCAATGACATTTCTAAAGATGACTGCCTGAAGAGAACATGTAAATTTCCACAGTCATTGATGATATGGGGCTGCATGTCAGGTAAAGGCACTGGGGAGATGGCTGTCATTACATCATCAATAAATGCACAAGTTTACGTTGATATTTTGGACATTTTTCTTATCCCATCAATTGAAAGGATGTTTGGGGATGATGAAATCATTTTTCAAGATGATAATGCATCTTGCCATAGAGCAAAAACTGAAAACATTCCTTGCAAAAAGACACATAGGGTCAATGTCATGGCCTGCAAATAGTCCGGATCTTAATCCAATTGAAAATCTTTGGTGGAAGTTGAAGAAAATGGTCCATGACAAGGCTCCAACCTGCAAAGCTGATCTGGCAACAGCAATCAGAGAAAGTTGTAGCCAGATTGATGAAGAGTACTGTTTGTCACTCATTAAGTCCATGCCTCAGAGACTGCAAGCTGTTAGAAAAGACAGAGGTGGTGCAACAAAATACTAGTGATGTGTTGGAGCGTTCTTTTGTTTTTCATGATTCTATAATTTTTTCCTCAGAATTGAGTGATTCCATATTTTTTCCCTCTGCTTGGTCTAAAAAAGTAACTGTTACTGACTGCCACAATCTTTTTTTCCTGATTTCTTATAGTGTTTCTTAAAGCCAGAAAGTTGCCATTTGAAATGACTTTAGTTTTGTGTCATGTCTGTGATCTGCTTTTTTTCTACAAAATTAAACAACTGAATGAACATCCTCCGAGGCCGGTGATTCCATAATTTTTGCCAGGGGTTGTAGTTTGGTTTATGACAAAGTGAAAAGCGCTGTGGAGAGAATGTATGAGTTTGTGCCAGAGGCTTATAGACAGAAATTTCTGCGTTACAAAAAACTTGATCATCAAAATGATGTGGTCTAGTGGTTAAGGTGTTGGGCTTGAGACCAGAAGTGTTGTGTGGGCCGCTGAAGAGGAGGTACTGCTGGCCTACCACCAGAGGGCGCCCGGCCTGAAGTGTGGGCTTCAGGCACGTGAGGGCGCAGTCGCCCCTCAGGATCAGCCGGGAGTGACAGCTGTCAGTCATCAGCCACAATCACCTCATCCCATAAAATCCGGGCAGCAACTCCACCTCCCTGCCGAGAAATCGTTCTGCCTGTCAGGTAAACTTCTCAGCCTGTTTTGTGCCATATGAACACATTTGTTCAGCTAAGCGTCAACAGTTGTAACGTCCTTGCTTCTGTGCTTGACTAATTAATTCTGAGTTTGCAGACGTACCTTTTGTACACCTCGAGTTGTAGCTGTGTTTGGGGAGTTGGCGTCTCTGCTCCTCATTCCAGACTCTGCTAAGTGTGACATTAGGATCTGCACGAGCTCCGAGAGAATTGTGATTAGGAGGTGGAGGCTGTTTGCTGGGTGTACACGCACCCACCATCACCTGTGTGTTCTTCCTGCCAGCAGTACCAGATCTGACAGTCGGAGGCAGTGGCCACCTGGGAACTCAGGACTTGGTGGCTCCGTTGTGCTCCAGATCCGCTGGCAGTGGAAATCGCGTGGGACCCGGCTCTTCTCTGGACAGGCGTCTTCTATCCTCTAGCCTGCTCACACGCCACCTTTGTATTATTGACTATTGTTCCAATATTGCATTTGTCTGTTTTCCATTGTACACATTCACAACATTAAATTGTTGTATTTTGGCTTATCCATTGTCCGTTCATTTACGCCCCCTGTTGTGGGTCCGTGTCACTACACTTTCCCAAGAAGAAGATCCTCAGTTCAAATCCCCACCTGACTGGAATATCACTAAGGGCCCTTGGGCAAGGTCCTTAATCCCCTTTTGCTCCCGGTGTGTAGTGAGCACCTTGTATGGCAGCACCCTGACATCGGGGTGAATGTGAGGCATAATTGTAAAGCACTTTGAGCATCTGATGCAGATGGAAAAGCGCTATATAAATGCAGTCCATTTACCATTTTTACCATGTGGAGTTTGGATGTGACAAAACTGTGTTGTTTGATCGTTGGTGCACTGCGCAAAATGTTAAAAATTTTGATCAGCTGCGAGAGCTAACTTTGATGGAAGAGTTCAGGAACTGTGTACCAGAGAGGACTGCAACTTACATCAGTGAGCAAAAGGCTGTGAAGGTCTCAGATGCTGCTGTTTTGGCAGATAAGTACGTATTGACTCGTGTTTTTCACAAAATGTGACTCCAAACCTGAGTCTTGGTTCCAATGTGCCAAGAGAGGGGCACTCAGAGGGCTCTGGTCGGTCCAGTTGGGTGAAACAGGGGGATGTAAAGAACTCTGTTTGCCGTGATAGTGATCAGGTGTGTCATTATTGTCACAGGCGCATTAAAGCAGATTGTGCTCTGCTAAAGTCAAGAACGTCTCTTGTTAAGCCCAAAGGAGTAGGTTTAGCTGCGCCGGTGTGTAACGGTGTGGAACTTAAGGTGGAGAACATGAGTTCTGAACCGTGTGACTTGTACTTGCCTTTCATTTGTGAGGGGTTTGTCTCATTGGTGGGAGATGACAAAAAGGTGCAGGTCGAAATTTTGTGCATTTGACTTGTTTATCCGAGCTGATGTGTTGCTGCTGTCTGGGGAGTCGGAGACAGGCACGCGGGTTCCATTTCGAGGGATGGGTCTTAACGTGCTCTTTGTGCCTTTGCATAAGGTGTCACTTGACTGTGAACTGTTCAGCAGGGATGCAGTTTTGGCTGTTCGTCCTGCAGTGCCAATGGAAGGAGTCTCCATTATCTTGGGCAATGGTTTGGCTGGTGCGTGTTTGTGGAAGGACGTTGTTGCGTTGTTGGGTCAGCTGTACAGAAGAAGGCGGAGCCAGCTCCTTGTCTGCTTCCTCAGACTGATGAGTGCAGTAAACGTTCCCTCAGGTGTTCACTGCGTGTGCGGTTACTCAGGCTTTGGCACGGGATGAGGTTAAGAAGGGGAAATGTGAAAAAATGTTCATGTACCTCTGTCTGATTTTCCTGTGTCTTTGTCTCGCAGTGAGCTGGTGGTGGAGCAACATGCTGACGTGTCTTTAAAAGGCATTTTTGATCAGGTGCACCCAGGGAGTGAGGTTTTGGATTGCGTGTGTGGGTACTTCCTTCAGGATTCACTGCTGGTGAGAAAATGGTTGCCCCGTATGGGTATTGTCGGTGATCCTGTGTTTCAAATTGTGGTGCCCAGTACATTTCGCTCTGCGGTGGTAAAGGTCGCACATGATGAGTCTGGACACTCCGGGTTAACTAAAACGTATGACCGGGTCCTGAGACATTTTTTTCGGCCATGTCTAAAAAAGGATGTTTCTGCATACATTACAGTTTTTATTGATTGCTTTGACGCAACAGTCAACTCAAAATCCACATTTTCAAAACAGTTAACACAGAGGCCTAAACAGTGCCCCCAATGGTCAAAATGACGCATTTTGTTTGCAAAAGGCTCTACCTGTGCCAAAACATTTAAAATAAGGAACAAAAGCAAATTTTGCCTTCAAACAGCACAATTTGCCCACAAATGTGTGAGCACTTACAATCAATCATAACACAATGAATAACAAAATACAAAATACAGCACTCAGTGTGAATCAGTGAACCATTGGTTGACTTTGTAGCCCATAACTGTTACATGCAGTGCTGTTTGCTGCCTTCATGCAAAAAATGGATCCAGAATCAGATTTTTTTCAGGCTTTTTCATGGCTGCCAACTGAAATATTCCTACAGAAAGTATGTAAATCAAAATATGTAAAATCCATTACTGTAGGCCTATAAGAAATTAGGAAAATAAAAAATCAATCTTTTACAAGAACAAAAATCTTTAGTAGGCCTATACTATAGGAGTATAGAGTACAGTAAGAGTACAGTACGATTGATACTCAGTCTCTTCTGTCTTGATGAATGGGCCACATGGCCTCATCTACATCACATTCAATGTTCTCTCTGGCAATGCAGTGAGGGAAAAACCTTCTGGCATGCCTGATCCAGCCTTGGCATGCCTCTGCATCAATATCTTGGGCTGCAGCAGTCATTGCATTGAGCAAAAGCATCCGATCATAGGGGTGATGATCATAAACCTTCCATCTCCAAGCACTAAAGAATTCCTCTATTGGATTCAAAAAAGGGGAATACGGTGGAAGGAATTGCACCATCATCCGAGGGTGGACTGTAAACCACTCATTTACAATACGAGAGTGGTGGAATGCCACATTGTCCCATATGATGACGAACAGTGGCAAGCCAGGTCTCAACAGCCCTCTCTCCTGAGGTGGGATCAGCATGTCATGAAGAGCATTCAGGAATGCTATGAGGCGCTCGGTGTTGTAGGGCCCAATGGTGGGGAAATGGCACAGGACGCCATCATTGGAGATGGCAGCACACACAGTTATGTTGGCGCCCCTCTGCCCTGGACCTGCAATAGTGGCCCTATGCCCAGTGAGGTTCCTTCCTCGTCTCCTGACTTTACACAGATTGAAGCCGGCCTCATCTACATAAATGAAGACATGATGTGCCCCCTCGGCTTCAAGCTCCATTATTCTCTAAAGAAAAAAAAGTCAAAAGTACAATTACGTACAAGTGACTCTAGTTGCCTCTACAGGAACTGTAGGATATGACAAGGCAGACAGTAACAGTATAGTAATGTTTCCTTACCTCCACATATTGACATCTGGCCTCCTTCACAGCATCAGAGTTCCTTTGAAAAGGAACTCTGTAGAGCTGTTTCATTGCCATATGGTTCCTCCTGAGGATGCAGTCTATGTTGTTCTCGCTCACAGTATTTATATTTCTAAATACTCCCTGATCTGCAGTTACTACAGCCCTGATTTCTCTCAGCCTAATGGCACTATTTGCCACAACCATGTTGACAACAGCTGCCTCCTGCTCAGCATTAAAAATCCTCGTTCTACCACCAGTGACTGGTAGCCTTTCGATTCTCTAAAAATACATGAAATGGGAATGTGGAAGAAATTACATGAAGTACTGTATATTACTGTACTGCAGATATTTCTGTATATATTGTAGGCCTATAACAACATTACCTGTTCTCCTGTCGAAAAACTCTGACAATTGAGGCAAAAGTGTTTCTGTTTACAACAGGTTGGACTCTTTGTCCAGCCTCTCTAAGTGAAAGGCCATGATTCATAACATGATCAATTATAGTTTCCTGAATTTCATCAGTAAGTTGAGCCCTTCCAACTATACCTCCACCTCGCACACGGACTCCTCTTCCTTGGACTCCTCTACCTTAGTCTCACTCTTATCTGCCTTAGACCTCCTTGATCCATGCTTGCAAAGAACAACACAGGCATGGCACCTTTTAAGGCCTCCTACAGACTGATTGCAAGTTGAAGATTTGTGTGAAGAAGTGTCAAACAGGTGCTTCAGTGACTGCATACCGATCAGATAGTTTCTAATCGCTGGGAACATATGGTTTGTGTTGGGATACCGTAGCTAAAACAGTGGAGTTTTGACTGCTTGAATGACCTCTGTGTTAACTGGTTTGAAGAAGGGTTGGGAAATCAATCAATCAATCAATTTTTTTTATATAGCGCCAAATCACAACAAACAGTTGCCTCAAGGCGCTTTATATTGTAAGGCAAGGCCATACAATAATTATGTAAAACCCCAACGGTCAAAACGACCCCCTGTGAGCAAGCACTTGGCTACAGTGGGAAGGAAAAACTCCCTTTTAACAGGAAGAAACCTCCAGCAGAACCAGGCTCAGGGAGGGGCAGTCTTCTGCTGGGACTGGTTGGGGCTGAGGGAGAGAACCAGGAAAAAGACATGCTGTGGAGGGGAGCAGAGATCGATCACTAATGATTAAATGCAGAGTGGTGCATACAGAGCAAAAAGAGAAAGAAACAGTGCATCATGGGAACCCCCCAGCAGTCTACGTCTATAGCAGCATAACTAAGGGATGGTTCAGGGTCACCTGATCCAGCCCTAACTATAAGCTTTAGCAAAAAGGAAAGTTTTAAGCCTAATCTTAAAAGTAGAGAGGGTGTCTGTCTCCCTGATCTGAATTGGGAGCTGGTTCCACAGGAGAGGAGCCTGAAAGCTGAAGGCTCTGCCTCCCATTCTACTCTTACAAACCCTAGGAACTACAAGTAAGCCTGCAGTCTGAGAGCGAAGCGCTCTATTGGGGTGATATGGTACTACGAGGTCCCTAAGATAAGATGGGACCTGATTATTCAAAACCTTATAAGTAAGAAGAAGAATTTTAAATTCTATTCTAGAATTAACAGGAAGCCAATGAAGAGAGGCCAATATAGGTGAGATATGCTCTCTCCTTCTAGTCCCCGTCAGTACTCTAGCTGCAGCATTTTGAATTAACTGAAGGCTTTTTAGGGAACTTTTAGGACAACCTGATAATAATGAATTACAATAGTCCAGCCTAGAGGAAATAAATGCATGAATTAGTTTTTCAGCATCACTCTGAGACAAGACCTTTCTGATTTTAGAGATATTGCGTAAATGCAAAAAAGCAGTCCTACATATTTGTTTAATATGCGCTTTGAATGACATATCCTGATCAAAAATGACTCCAAGATTTCTCACAGTATTACTAGAGGTCAGGGTAATGCCATCCAGAGTAAGGATCTGGTTAGACACCATGTTTCTAAGATTTGTGGGGCCAAGTACAATAACTTCAGTTTTATCTGAGTTTAAAAGCAGGAAATTAGAGGTCATCCATGTCTTTATGTCTGTAAGACAATCCTGCAGTTTAGCTAATTGGTGTGTGTCCTCTGGCTTCATGGATAGATAAAGCTGGGTATCATCTGCGTAACAATGAAAATTTAAGCAATACCGTCTAATAATACTGCCTAAGGGAAGCATATATAAAGTGAATAAAATTGGTCCTAGCACAGAACCTTGTGGAACTCCATAATTAACTTTAGTCTGTGAAGAAGATTCCCCATTTACATGAACAAATTGTAATCTATTAGACAAATATGATTCAAACCACCGCAGCGCAGTGCCTTTAATACCTATGGCATGCTCTAATCTCTGTAATAAAATTTTATGGTCAACAGTATCAAAAGCAGCACTGAGGTCTAACAGAACAAGCACAGAGATGAGTCCACTGTCCAAGGCCATAAGAAGATCATTTGTAACCTTCACTAATGCTGTTTCTGTACTATGATGAATTCTAAAACCTGACTGAAACTCTTCAAATAGACCATTCCTCTGCAGATGATCAGTTAGCTGTTTTACAACTACCCTTTCAAGAATTTTTGAGAGAAAAGGAAGGTTGGAGATTGGCCTATAATTAGCTAAGATAGCTGGGTCAAGTGATGGCTTTTTAAGTAATGGTTTAATTACTGCCACCTTAAAAGCCTGTGGTACATAGCCAACTAACAAAGATAGATTGATCATATTTAAGATCGAAGCATTAAATAATGGTAGGGCTTCCTTGAGCAGCCTGGTAGGAATGGGGTCTAATAAACATGTTGATGGTTTGGATGAAGTAACTAATGAAAATAACTCAGACAGAACAATCGGAGAGAAAGAGTCTAACCAAATACCGGCATCACTGAAAGCAGCCAAAGATAACGATACGTCTTTGGGATGGTTATGAGTAATTTTTTCTCTAATAGTTAAAATTTTGTTAGCAAAGAAAGTCATGAAGTCATTACTAGTTAAAGTTAATGGAATACTCAGCTCAATAGAGCTCTGACTCTTTGTCAGCCTGGCTACAGTGCTGAAAAGAAACCTGGGGTTGTTCTTATTTTCTTCAATTAGTGATGAGTAGAAAGATGTCCTAGCTTTACGGAGGGCTTTTTTATAGAGCAACAGACTCTTTTTCCAGGCTAAGTGAAGATCTTCTAAATTAGTGAGACGCCATTTCCTCTCCAACTTACGGGTTATCTGCTTTAAGCTACGAGTTTGTGAGTTATACCACGGAGTCAGACACTTCTGATTTAAAGCTCTCTTTTTCAGAGGAGCTACAGCATCCAAAGTTGTCTTCAATGAGGATGTAAAACTATTGACGAGATACTCTATCTCCCTTACAGAGTTTAGGTAGCTACTCTGCACTGTGTTGTTATATGGCATTAGAGAACATAAAGAAGGAATCATATCCTTAAACCTAGTTACAGCGCTTTCTGAAAGACTTCTAGTGTAATGAAACTTATTCCCTACTGCTGGGTAGTCCATCAGAGTAAATGTAAATGTTATTAAGAAATGATCAGACAGAAGGGAGTTTTCAGGGAATACTGTTAAGTCTTCTATTTCCATACCATAAGTCAGAACAAGATCTAAGATATGATTAAAGTGGTGGGTGGACTCATTTACATTTTGAGCAAAGCCAATAGAGTCTAATAATAGATTAAATGCAGTGTTGAGGCTGTCATTCTCAGCATCTGTGTGGATGTTAAAATCGCCCACTATAATTATCTTATCTGAGCTAAGCACTAAGTCAGACAAAAGGTCTGAAAATTCACAGAGAAACTCACAGTAACGACCAGGTGGACGATGGATAATAACAAATAAAACTGGTTTTTGGGACTTCCAATTTGGATGGACAAGACTAAGAGACAAGCTTTCAAATGAATTAAAGCTCTGTCTGGGTTTTTGATTAATTAATAAGCTGGAATGGAAGATTGCTGCTAATCCTCCGCCCCGGCCCGTGCTACGAGCATTCTGACAGTTAGTGTGACTCGGGGGTGTTGACTCATTTAAACTAACATATTCATCCTGCTGTAACCAGGTTTCTGTTAGGCAGAATAAATCAATATGTTGATCAATTATTATATCATTTACCAACAGGGACTTAGAAGAGAGAGACCTAATGTTTAATAGACCACATTTAACTGTTTTAGTCTGTGGTGCAGTTGAAGGTGCTATATTATTTTTTTTTTTTGAATTTTTATGATTAAATAGATTTTTGCTGGTTATTGGTAGTCTGGGAGCAAGCACCGTCTCTACGGGGATGGGGTAATGAGGGGATGGCAGGGGGAGAGAAGCTGCAGAGAGGTGTGTAAGACTACAACTCTGCTTCCTGGTCCCAACCCTGGATAGTCACGGTTTGGAGGATTTAAGAAAATTGGCCAGATTTCTAGAAATGAGAGCTGCTCCATCCAAAGTGGGATGGATGCCGTCTCTCCTAACAAGACCAGGTTTTCCCCAGAAGCTTTGCCAATTATCTATGAAGCCCACCTCATTTTTTGGACACCACTCAGACAGCCAGCAATTCAAGGAGAACATGCGGCTAAACATGTCACTCCCGGTCCGATTGGGGAGGGGCCCAGAGAAAACTACAGAGTCCGACATTGTTTTTGCAAAGTTACACACCGATTTAATGTTAATTTTAGTGACCTCCGATTGGCGTAACCGGGTGTCATTACTGCCGACGTGAATTACAATCTTACCAAATTTACGCTTAGCCTTAGCCAGCAGTTTCAAATTTCCTTCAATGTCGCCTGCTCTGGCCCCCGGAAGACAATTGACTATGGTTGCTGGTGTCGCTAACTTCACATTTCTCAAAACAGAGTCGCCAATAACCAGAGTTTGATCCTCGGCGGGTGTGTCGCCGAGTGGGGAAAAACGGTTAGAGATGTGAACGGGTTGGCGGTGTACACGGGGCTTCTGTTTAGGGCTACGCTTCCTCCTCACAGTCACCCAGTCAGCCTGCTTTCCCGGCTGCTCGGGATCTGCCAGGGGGGAACTAATGGCGGCTAAGCTACCTTGGTCCGCACCGACTACAGGGGCCTGGCTAACTGTAGAATTTTCCACGGTGCGGAGCCGAGTCTCCAATTCGCCCAGCCTGGCCTCCAAAGCTACGAATAAGCTACACTTATTACAAGTACCGTTACTGCTAAAGGAGGCAGAGGAATAACTAAACATTTCACACCCAGAGCAGAAAAGTGCGGGAGAGACAGGAGAAGCCGCCATGCTAAATCGGCTAAGAGCTAGTAGCTATGCTAAGCTAGCGGATTCCTAAAAACACGCAAAGTGAATAATGTGTAAATAATTTATAGGTGATTCAGCAGAAGGAGTGCTTTAGTTAAGGCACGTAAAGATTACACTGGGAAACAAATCGTAATCTAGATAACTAGATCAATCTAACTGCGCAGAGTAAACAGCTAACAGATACAGAAAAACACCGCTGTGCTCCGGAACAGGAAGTGATACAATACCGCAGTGAGAGCCAACCACCAGTAGAGGCCTAAACAGGCGCCTCTCAGCTGAACGCCAGAGAAAGGCAGCCGCCGAAATGTGTCAATCCAATGAGAATGGGTTAACACATCTGCAAGAGGTGTCTTTTGCTCTGCTGAGATGGTGATGATGAAGGCTGAGAGGTTCCCAGTTTCTTCAAACAGGTCAAAGCAATCAATAAAAACTGTAAAACATGTCATGTGTGCCAGCTGACTGTTAACTTAATCAAGTGTTGAAGCCAGTTCCATTGAGTCCAATTGAAGTTGCATCTGAACCATTTGAGCATTTGATAACTGATTGTGTCGGGCCTTTACCTTGGTCAAGGTCTGGGTCATCATATTTGCTCACAGTGATGTGTCAAGTTACACAGTATCCAGCAGCTTATCCATTGTGGACAATAACTGCTAGGGCAGTGGTGTGGGCGCTTACTCAGTTTATTTCTGTGTTTGGTATTCTGAAAGTCATACAGTCAGATCAGGGCAGTAACTAAACATCTCATCTGTTTGGCCAGGTCTTGAAGCAGCTCACCGTGCGGCATAATAAAGCGACAGCGTTCCATCCTGAGTCACAAGGCACTTTGGATTGGTTCCACCAGTCCTTGAAGTTGCTGTTGCGTGCTTACTGTACTGAGTTGGGGGGCGACTGGGAAGAAGGTTTGCCTTGGCTGATGCTGGCTGCTCTGTTAAGTGTCGGACGCAGCCCGGAGAACCAACCAGCGTTTGAAGGACCCAGTATAAAATAAGCAGAGCACGGTACAAAGGATAACAAAATTTAATGACATAACAGTGCTGTGATGAAAGTACAAACAAATAAGTGCGTGGTCTGCGAGGTGGATTACGGTGCGCTCCCAGCTGCAAAAACGGCCCGGAGCCAGAAACAGTTCGGACCCAAGGACCCCGCCGACACCCCCCAGGTGGCCGCGACAAACCGAGTCTGTGAAAGAAGAAACCATCATGTGAGTCCACACTCCACACACAGAGAAACCACTCAAAGGTGTACATAAACAGCAAACACTTCCTGGCTTAATCACTAATCAGCTTCCCACCCTGCAGGCATGGAACACCCAGTTCACATTACTCAACTGCAGTGGAAGCTGATTAAACGACTAACATAACAGCTCAATATAATAAGGTGTGAGGGACACCACATTTACTGACTGTACAAATGTTAGTCACAAAACCTAACGTACCTCAGGAAGTGTGCTGACGAGCGTGAGACCTCACCCCCTCCTCTTTCACAGACCATAGCATCAAACCTGGACATTCTCTGCATCCATAATGATGAGATGGCTCTCAAGACGACGATCTCACCCGTCTGGTCACAAGGTCGAGTCTCTGGCAAATACACACTGTGTACTCCAGACTTAAATGCCACCATGCTCCAATCCGTGTAGATGCACCACAGCTGTGAGTCCTGACGAGCTGCACATAATCAGCCTCAGGTAATCAGGGTGAGGTCCTGATAATTCAGCCACACAGCCACTCAGTCCTAAACGCATGCCACCTGGAAGGAAAAACAAGAGACAGAACAGAAGACAGAAACAAAGGCAGCCAGGCACCCCCAACCATACAACAGCACCCCACCCTCACGGGAAGCATCCTGGCGACCACACAAACCTGGCCCAGGAGAAACACCCCCCTCCAGGGACCATGGCTGGAAACCGTATCTGCATTCATCTTCCAACAGAATCTTCATCTGACAGAACGGTTGACGTCTTCTCCTCTAACTGCATCTTTGCCCTTGTTTCTGTCAGTCAATTTGCACAGGTGTGGCCAGGAGTTCTTAAACCTGTGCGGTCAGCCTTTGTCCAACTATGTTTACAGTCTGATTAGTCATAAAAAAAAAGACAAACACAAACAACCAAACCACCCACCCCCCCCCCCCCCAGAGGACCGTTCCATCAAACCCCAGGAAGGGGAGAAAAGAAAAACAACCCAAACTTAAGCTTGCAAATAAAAACGCTAACACCCCCCCCCCCCCCCCCCGACGACATGTAGGTACCAACACCCCCCAGCGGACATCCCGCCAGCTCCAGGAGTAATAACCACAGCCGAGGTCCCTCTGGGATCCAAAGTCACCCACGGGGACTCCCAGCGCCTCCCAGAGGACCGTTCCATCAACCCCAGGAGACGCCCCCCCTCATGACCAACGGACCCAGCCCCGGCCGTCTATGGCTAGATGGACCCACAGCACTTTCCCCCCCAGAGGACACCACAGTCAAACCCTGAGGGCAGAAACTGGGGGGAAAAACAAAAGGAGAAAAAAAAAACAAACAAACAAAACAACCCCAACCCCACCCCCTCAACGCAGTGGAAACTGGAAGCACGTCCAGCGTCACCAACCATGACTATACCCCAGAAGTCAACCGGGAGGAGTGGAACAGCGGTTATGGCAGACGGCACAAAATGGTGCCACCCCTCCGACTTCCAAACCAGCCACCAGCTGCGGGTATATTCCACTGCCCCAAACCTCAGCCACGCCGATGGCAGACGGTTCAAAGGCGCGCTGAAGCCGGAGGTGGAACAGGGAATCAACAAAAAAAAAACACCCCGAACCCCCCCCCCCCCCCCAGGTGCAGAGGTTACCTGGGAAACACCCAGCATAACCAAACTGCACCACTCCAGCAACGCCGACAACCTACGGCTCACACGGCTGGAGCCAGAGGAGAAGAGAGGGAATAAAAAAAAATACCCCAAACCCCCCCCCCCCCCCCCCCCGGGTGCAGAGGTTACCTGGGAAACGCCCAGCATAACCAAACTGCACCACTCCAGCAACGCCGACACGTACGGCTCACACGGCTGGAGCCAGAGGAGAAGAGGGGGCATAACAAAAACAAAAAAAAAGAAAAAAGAAAAAACAACCCAATTACCCCCCCATCACCCCCCAGAGGACTGTCCCATCAAACCCTGGGAGGTGAAACCAAAAGAAATAAAAAGAAAGACTAACAGACTAACATAAAGTGACTTGGGTCCTTTTTTATGCTCCAGACAGACTGCAGGGTCACGACCCCAGACACTAATAGTGTAAAAAATCCCACACAAAAACCAACTCAAAAAACACCCACAAAAAATGAACCAACACAAAACTAAGAAGTGACGTATACCGTTAAGCTCAAACAAATGGAACACACCTGTTCCACCTTAAGAGCATTAACGATAATGTGACTCAGTCACCAACAGAGGGAGCCAGAGTGCTGAAAATGAAAAACCCCCTTGGTAACAGAGAAACCAACTCATGCTGCTTTTCTGTGCGTAGCTGTGTGCAAACACACAACCAAAAAGTGCCTCAACTAAATAACGCCGGAGCTGACACAACAGACGCAGTAGTTATCTTCACCCGGGGAAACGGGGCTATCAATCAATCAATTTTTTTATATAGCGCCAAATCACAACAAACAGTTGCCCCAAGGCGCTTTATATTGTAAGGTAAGGCCATACAATAATTATGTAAAACCCCAACGGTCAAAACGACCCCCTGTGAGCAAGCACTTGGCTACAGTGGGAAGGAAAAACTCCCTTTTAACAGGAAGAAACCTCCAGCAGAACCAGGCTCAGGGAGGGGCAGTCTTCTGCTGGGACTGGTTGGGGCTGAGGGAGAGAACCAGGAAAAAGACATGCTGTGGAGGGGAGCAGAGATCAATCACTAATGATTAAATGCAGAGTGGTGCATACAGAGCAAAAAGAGAAAGAAACAATGCATCATGGGAACCCCCCAGCAGTCTACGTCTATAGCAGCATAACTAAGGGATGGTTCAGGGTCACCTGATCCAGCCCTAACTATAAGCTTTAGCAAAAAGGAAAGTTTTAAGCCTAATCTTAAAAGTAGAGAGGGTGTCTGTCTCCCTGATCTGAATTGGGAGCTGGTTCCACAGGAGAGGAGCCTGAAAGCTGAAGGCTCTGCCTCCCATTCTACTCTTACAAACCCTAGGAACTACAAGTAAGCCTGCAGTCTGAGAGCGAAGCGCTCTATTGGGGTGATATGGTACTACGAGGTCCCTAAGATAAGATGGGACCTGATTATTCAAAACCTTATAAGTAAGAAGAAGAATTTTAAATTCTATTCTAGAATTAACATGAAGCCAATGAAGAGAGGCCAATATGGGTGAGATATGCTCTCTCCTTCTAGTCCCCGTCAGTACTCTAGCTGCAGCATTTTGAATTAACTGAAGGCTTTTTAGGGAACCTTTAGGACAACCTGATAATAATGAATTACAATAGTCCAGCCTAGAGGAAATAAATGCATGAATTAGTTTTTCAGCATCACTCTGAGACAAGACCTTTCTGATTTTAGAGATATTGCGTAAATGCAAAAAAGCAGTCCTACATATTTGTTTAATATGTGCTTTGAATGACATATCCTGATCAAAAATGACTCCAAGATTTCTCACAGTATTACTAGAGCTCAGGGTAATGCCATCCAGAGTAAGGATCTGGTTAGACACCATGTTTCTAAGATTTGTGGGGCCAAGTACAATAACTTCAGTTTTATCTGAGTTTAAAAGCAGGAAATTAGAGGTCATCCATGTCTTTATGTCTGTAAGACAATCCTGCAGTTTAGCTAATTGGTGTGTGTCCTCTGGCTTCATGGATAGATAAAGCTGGGTATCATCTGCGTAACAATGAAAATTTAAGCAATACCGTCTAATAATACTGCCTAAGGGAAGCATGTATAAAGTGAATAAAATTGGTCCTAGCACAGAACCTTGTGGAACTCCATAATTAACTTTAGTCTGTGAAGAAGATTCCCCATTTACATGAACAAATTGTAATCTATTAGACAAATATGATTCAAACCACCGCAACGCAGTGCCTTTAATACCTATGGCATGCTCTAATCTCTGTAATAAAATTTTATGGTCAACAGTATCAAAAGCAGCACTGAGGTCTAACAGAACAAGCACAGAGATGAGTCCACTGTCCGAGGCCATAAGAAGATCATTTGTAACCTTCACTAATTGTTGTGTGGGCCGGCAGAAGAGGAGGTACTGCTGGCCCACCACCAGAGGGCGCCCTGTCTGGAGTGTGGGCTCCAGGCACCAGAGGGCGCAGCCGCCTCACAGGAGCAGCCAGGGTGACAGCTGTCACGCATCACCTGCAACAGCTGTTACCAATCATCTGATCGGCAGGAGTATATCAGCAGGACGACGTCTCCACCTCTTTGCCGAGATATCGTTCTACCTGGAAGGTAACGTACCTCAGCTGTCTGCTTGACAATAACCTTTGTGACTTTTGTGCATTATCTTTTGGACTGTTTTTCCAACGAGAGGTGGAGGTAGCTTTCCTGCCGTGCTGATTTCTGGGTGCAAACGCATCCTCATTCACTTGCTTTTTGTTCCTCGCCAGCAGTACCAGATCCGACACGCGGAGGCAGTGGCCACCTGGGAGTTCGGGACTTGGCAGCTCCAGTATTCCCGGGGTCTGGTGGTGGAGGAAATCGTGTGGTTCCGGTTCTGCTTTGGACAGGCGTCTCCTATCTTCGAGCCTGCCCACACAACACCTTGTGAATTGACTGTTGTCTATTGTTGCAATCTGTTGTATTTGTTGTGCACATTCACAACAGTAAAGTGTTGTTATTTGACCTATTCCATTGTCCGTTCATTTGCGCCCCCTGTTGTGGGTCCGTGTACCTACACTTTCCCAACACTAATGCTGTTTCTGTACTATGATGAATTCTAAAACCTGACTGAAACTCTTCAAATAGACCATTCCTCTGCAGATGATCAGTTAGCTGTTTTACAACTACCCTTTCAAGAATTTTTGAGAGAAAAGGAAGGTTGGAGATTGGCCTATAATTAGCTAAGATAGCTGGGTCAAGTGATGGCTTTTTAAGTAATGGTTTAATTACTGCCACCTTAAAAGCCTGTGGTACCCGTGCCAGACACACTCTTGCAGCTCCCGTTTAAACCTCTTATCCGGTCGAAGTGTGACATGAAGCCGTCGCCAGTCACACTCCACCACGACCCTCGGATAAGGCACAACACAGGAACACGGCTGCAAGAGCGCTCAAATCAGTATTCAGTAATGGGTTCTCAAACACGCACCATCCGGGCGGAGAGCACCCGCAACTGATCCGGATAACTTCTGAACGTCTGGTGCCATCTCTGCTACCGCTGGGTCCGTGATGTTTGGCCAGAGACTACTGTTAAGTGTCGGATGCAGCCCGGAGAACCGACCAGCGTTTGAAGGACCCAGTATAAAATAAGCAGAGCACGGTACAAAGGATAACAAAATTTAATGACATAACAGTGCTGTGATGAAAGTACAAACAAATAAGTGCGCGGTCTGCGAGGTGGATTACGGTGCGCTCCCAGCTGCACAAACGGTCCGGAGCCAGAAACAGTTTGGACCCAAGGACCCCGCCGACACCCCCCAGGTGGCCGCGACAAACCAAGTCTGTGAAAGAAGAAACCATCATGTGAGTCCACACTCCACACACAGAGAAACCACTCAAAGGTGTACATAAACAGCAAACACTTCCTGGCTTAATCACTAATCAGCTTCCCACCCTGCAGGCATGGAACACCCAGTTCACATTACTCAACTGCAGTGGAAGCTGATTAAACGACTAACATAACAGCTCAATATAATAAGGTGTGAGGGACACCACATTTACTGACTGTACAAATGTTAGTCACAAAACTTAACGTACCTCAGGAAGTGTGCTGACGAGCGTGAGACCTCACCCCCTCCTCTTTCACAGACCATAGCATCAAACCTGGACGTTCTCTGCATCCATAATGATGAGATGGCTCTCAAGACGACGATCTCACCCGTCTGGTCACAAGGTCGAGTCTCTGGCAAATACACACTGTGTACTCCAGACTTAAATGCCACCATGCTCCAATCCGTGTAGATGCACCACAGCTGTGAGTCCTGACGAGCTGCACATGATCAGCCTCAGGTAATCAGGGTGAGGTCCTGATAATTCAGCCACACAGCCACTCAGTCCTAAACACATGCCACCTGGAAGGAAAAACAAAAGACAGAACAGAAGACAGAAACAAAGGCAGCCAGGCACCCCCAACCATACAACATGCTCGTGAGGTTACTCAAGAGAGTACTGGGTTCAGCCCAAACGAGTTGGTCTTCACACATACAGCAAAAGGTCCTTTGGGTGTAGTGACAGACAGTTTAAAGGAGCCAAATTCACCTAAAAATCTGATCGATTATGCCAATGGGTTCAGACGGCGCTTGTATGTTGCAAGAGATTTGGTCAAGTTGAAAATGACTGCTGCACAGAATAAAATTAAGTCTCTGTTTGAAAGGCATTTGGAGGTGTGTTCGTTTTTGGCGGGTGACCAAGTGTTGGCTCTTTGTCTGGTTATCACGTCACCTTTTCAAGCAAACTTTAATGGTCCTTTTACTGTGCTTCAACAACTTTCTTATCAAAATAATTTAATCTCAATGCCTGAACGCAGGAAGAAGCAACAAATGTGTCATGTCAACTTGTTGAAACCTTACTATTCCAGAGAGGAGTCATAGCCAACGGAGGATGCTGTGGCTTGTATGTATGGCAAGTAGATCTCTGGAGATGCTTGACAGGTCTGGTACCTTGGACAGCTCACTGCTGCTGACCGAGGGGAGTGACAGTGAAGCTGGTACTTTGGACAGTGCTCTTATACAGGGACGTCTTAAGAACTCAGAAGGGGTGTGACGGCCCCTGCGGCTGTCTTGGTGTGTTTGTTTTACTACATCTGTTGTGTGTTTTGAGGTCCTGGCCACCAGGAGGCGCTGGTGGAGGGGTTTCTGTCTCTTCTCTCTCTGCTGCTGCTTCTCCTGTTCCTCCTCCGGGTCGCGGCTGGGAGAGCGGTCGCGGGCGTCTGGTTCTGGCTGGGCTTTTTCACCGTGCTACGTCTTTGTTTTTCCTTTTTCTTATTTTAATAATAAATCTTGGTTATTGGTTTTAAAAACCCTGGTGCTCTCGTGTGTTGCTTCAGTAGTTTTGTTGCAGCTTGTGAGTCAAGTTGTAACAACATGAATACTTTAGTTTTATCAATTAAACATCTATAAAAAGATCAGATGGTTTTATCAATTAGACAGCTGTAAAATGATCTGATCATTTTGAAAAATACAAGGACGTTTTGTGCGTCAGCCATTTTGTGTTATGCATCATGGAACACGCTTACACGTGTCTGTCTGTCTGTCTGTGTTTGTCTGGCTGTCTGTCTGTGTGAATGTGTGTCTGTCTCTTTGTCTGTCTGTCTGTGTGAGTGTGTCTGTCTGTCTGTCTGTCTGTCTGTGTGAATGTGTGTCTGTCTCTTTGTCTGTCTGTCTGTGTTTGTCTGTCTGTCTGTCTCTCTGTGTGAATGTGTGTCTGTCTGTCTGTGTGAATGTGTGTCTGTCTCTTTGTCTGTCTGTCTGTGTGAGTGTGTCTGTCTGTCTGTCTGTCTGTGTGAATGTGTGTCTGTCTCTTTGTCTGTCTGTCTGTGTGAGTCTGTCTGTCTGTCTGTCTGTCTGTCTGTCTGTGTGAATGTGTGTCTGTCTCTTTGTCTGTCTGTCTGTGTTTGTCTGTCTGTCTGTCTCTCTGTGTGAATGTGTGTCTGTCTGTCTGTGTGAATGTGTGTCTGTCTCTTTGTCTGTCTGTCTGTGTGAGTCTGTCTGTCTGTCTGTGTGAATGTGTGTCTGTCTCTTTGTCTGTCTGTGTGAGTGTGTCTGTCTGTCTGTCTGTCTGTCTGTGTGAGTGTGTGTCTGTCTCTTTGTCTGTCTGTCTGTGTGAATGTGTCTGTCTGTCTGTCTGTCTGTCTGTGTGAATGTGTGTCTGTCTCTTTGTCTGTCTGTCTGTGTTTGTCTGTCTGTCTGTCTGTCTCTCTGTGTGAATGTGTGTCTGTCTCTTTGTCTGTCTGTCTGTGTGAGTGTGTCTGTCTGTCTGTCTGTCTGTGTGAATGTGTGTCTGTCTCTTTGTCTGTCTGTCTGTGTGAGTCTGTCTGTCTGTCTGTCTGTCTGTCTGTGTGAATGTGTGAGTGTGTCTGTCTGTCTGTCTGTGTGAGTCTGTCTGTCTGTCTGTCTGTGTGAATGTGTGTCTGTCTCTTTGTCTGTCTGTGTGAATGTGTCTGTCTGTCTGTCTGTGTGAGTGTGTGTCTGTCTCTTTGTCTGTCTGTCTGTGTGAATGTGTCTGTCTGTCTGTCTGTGTGAATGTGTGTCTGTCTCTTTGTCTGTCTGTCTGTGTGAATGTGTCTGTCTGTCTGTCTGTGTGAGTGTGTGTCTGTCTCTTTGTCTGTCTGTCTGTGTGAATGTGTGTCTGTCTCTTTGTCTGTCTGTCTGTGTGAGTGTGTCTGTCTGTCTGTCTGTCTGTCTGTGTGAATGTGTGTCTGTCTCTTTGTCTGTCTGTCTGTGTGAATGTGTCTGTCTGTCTGTCTGTGTGAGTGTGTGTCTGTCTCTTTGTCTGTCTGTCTGTCTGTCTGTGTGAGCGTGTCTGTCTCTTTGTCTGTCTGTGTGTCTCATGTGTCTCATCTCAGCAGGTGAGTCCTGTCTGCGACGTAATGGTACCGACATCATCCCAAAGGCTCGGATGAAAACTCTGAAAATGTCCATCATCATCGTGCTGTCCTTCGTGGTGTGTTGGACACCATATTACCTGCTGGGTATCTGGTACTGGTTCCAGCCTGAAATGGTGCGCGTCACTCCAGAGTATGTCCACCACACACTCTTTGTTTTTGGAAACCTCAACACCTGCTGTGACCCAGTAATCTATGGCTTCTACACGCCGTCTTTCAGGGCGGATCTTGCCGCGTGCTGTCAGTGGAGGTGGGATAGCAGCACCTCTCCCCGCGCTCTGGACCGTTGTTCCGTCCAGCATCACAGCGGGGACGAGTCTGATGCGGGCAGCATTAATCAGGCCCTGGAGCTCCACTCCGACCGATCACAACACAAGACTCCAAAGCTTTCAGCTTCTGGTGGGACAGCCAGAACCACGGAGACACACTTATAGTCCAGAAACCAAAAAATCTGTCCCATAATTTCCACATTAGTATGTTTAAAGTAGACTGAAGACATGGTGGACACTGCAGATGGGCATGAAGGACACAGATCCAGAGCAGTCTTCTCCTTGGATCATTGATCCTGATCAGTCTGCATCATCATGGTTCCTAAACAGTCCTCAGGAAGATGCTCAGCTCTGACAGGAAGCAGAACCCAGAGTCCACCACACTGCCAGGCTGAAGGAATCCAGCACTGACTCACAAACCACCTGAAGTCAGAAAAACTGTGATGGTTCGAAAAACGTAAACACAAACAAGTGTTGGAGTGGACCTTTTTATCACGCATCTGTGAACCCAAAAGATCAACATGTAAATATCAAACAGTTTACCTCGGTCGCCCCTATGCGTTCCTTTAATGAGAAGAGAAGACTAGGACTCAGACCATTGCTAGCTTGACCTCCTCACAGTTTTAATTAACAGACTGAGTTGAATTTACAGGAATAACAGAAGTTCTGTTGGGTTCAGTACAGGCCTGAAAGAGTAAATCTGTAGCCCAGTAAAGAACCTCGCTTACCGCTTCTACCTTTCTTTTGTACAATTTTTGATCCCTCCCTAAACTGACACTGCGTGACTATCTTAGACGCTGTCCTTGTCAGATTGGTCTTCTGTCTTCTTGACAAGCGTCGTCTCCCTGTCTTTATCCGGCATTACCTAAAAAAAAGTTATGTGTGCAGATATTCACATGACGCGCAGTTTTATCTGACCTTGCTAACTGAAACCAACAATTCTGTAATCTACTCTCACATTCCTGTAACAGAAACATATTTTCACACAGTGAGCTGTTCTTTCAGCATATCTACTTAGCAACCGTATGGCAACAGCAATAAAGGTCACATCAGGTCACAGCACTTCAACAATGGTCACATAGAAAAATGAGAAAAACATAACAGAACTAGTTCAAACAGCATATCATGAAAATAAACTGCTAGCCTGAGCACAAGCAAGTATGATCAGAACCATAATATATCTTCACAAGCAAACAAAAAACCTGTGATTTTCACATTTCCTTTGAGTTCTGTTTCATTATTAGACATCATGAAGTCAAGCTATTTCATGTTTTTTTCTTGTCAGCTTCATTTCATCCGTCTTGAGGTTAAAACAATGAAATAAGTACGTTATGTCAAACGGCGGATTGTAGCCATGATTTTGGACAAAAGCAGTATTCCACTAATGGCTGAGTTTTTGAGGAGAAAAGATGGACTGACAATCTCCAATTACTCAACAAATGCAGGAGAAAATGATGGAAATATTTAAAAACAAGAAAGATCAACGGGTATTGCACATTTCTCCTTCTAGAGGGCAAAATATCATTAAACAATATTTAAGGAATCTGGAGGAATTTCAGTGCACAAAGGGCAAAAGCACAGAGTCTAAACTGAACCCCTGTGATCTCCAATCCCTCAGAAGGCACTACTTCAAGAACTGTCATTCATCAATAGCTGATAGAACCATATGGGCAAGGGCTAACTTTGGGAACCCTTTATGAAGCTCTACCACACAGAGTTAACATTCACAAATATCACTGAAAACTTTACTGTGCAATAAGAAGCCTGATGCTAACCTTGTCCAGAATTGGCAGCGACGTCTCTAGACTCAGGTTCAAACTGTCAGCAGTGAAATAGAAGTCAAAATAAAAACAATAACATTTTAAATCTGTTTGTCTGCACCGTCCCAACTGGTTCTGATTTGGGGTTGTAAATTAACCGGAGGGCACCACTCAGACCAAACAGCTGTTTGACCATCTTCGTTTTTCTACAGACAGAATGTAACAAGATAATCAAGCTGAAGTTTAGCTGCAGGACTCAGTGCAGATATAATATTCATTCACGAAAGCTCGTTCATCATCCATGTCCAAATAAAAATGTGGTCATGTGACTTTCGAGCCAGTCACACGATGATGATGGTGACATCATCAGCTGACCTCAGCTCCTGTGAAAACATTTACCCATAACTCTGTGTCTGAGATTTCATGATCACTCTTTTGTCTGCCAGCATGTTGATATATAAACCAGCTGGGGACGGAGCTGCTCATTTCTGGAGTGGATCCGGATTACTGGTCCAGTCCAGGTGGCCAGGGGCAGTCCTGGAGGCGGGCCGACCGGGCAGCCGCCCGGGGCGTCATTGCAGGGGGGTTGGGGGGGGGGCACAGCCGTGCGGGAAAAAACGGTAAAAAAAAAACGGGGTGGGGGGGGTTGTCCTGACGGGGGGGGTCGTGGTTACATTATAGCAGAGCGCCCCCCCCGTCCCATGGTGGTTTTCCTCTCACTCAAACCCGCAGCTTCACAGCGCTTTAAACAGTGTGACAGACTTCAGTAGCGACACAAAGCATGCAGCGATACGAGACGAGTCATTGGATAAATGCTGAGCTTTGTCCCGCCCATCGGACGCTCAGCGTGTCTGGGGGTCTATGGGGCAGTGGGCGGGACAAAGCTCAGCATTTATCCAATGACTCATCTCGTTTCGCTCAGCTTCTGCATGATGATTGGATGATCTGTCTGAGGCTGAATCCCTTTTTGATTGACAGCGAAATGAGCGAATCAGCGATCTTTTGGTGTAAACATCCGTGGGAGCATTTTTTAATTTTCATTCTGTTCTGAGTTGAACCGGAGACTTTCCTAATCCTCTTAGCCGCATTTTCTTTGTTAAAAACGACTAGCGACAAATCGAGCTTCTATTTCTGGTGTGTTTTTGTAGCTGCTTGTGTTTGCAGACTGTCTTCTATCACTCTTTCTGTCTTCTATCACAGTTTCTGTTCCTACCGAGCAGCAGGTGCTGCTGAGCTCCTCCACCGTCACAAAGCGCTCACAGGCGGACAAACTTCACACGAGCCTCGCGCCAGTCCCAGCTAGCGAGCTAGCTAGGTAGCAAGCTGCACATAATGGCAGCCAATTTGAATGTTGTGGATTTTGGTGAAGCCATTTGATAGTCTTCCTTATGAAGAAGCCGTGGCTGCTGTCATGGCTTCAGCTCTCAATGGTTTGCAGGCCAAAGTTAAAGCAACAGCCCCCAGGTCAATGTTTGTGCATTGCTCTGCACACAGACTGAATCTGGTTCTGTCTCAGGGGGCTAAATGCAGAATATTTTTTGCATCACTCTCTGGGTTTGCCACATTTTTCTCTAAATCCACAAAGAGGATGTCTTTTCTTGAGTCTGCAGGCTGCTCAAGGTTGCCCAGAAATGCTCCTACTCGATGGAATTTCACATCACGGATAGTGAGCACTGTGGAAAACAATTATGATGCCTCCTTTTCGGCGTGTCATGGGACAACTTAGGACATGCCCAGCTCTCCACAATTTCTCCGATACTTACTGGACTGGTAAGCATTGAAAGCCGAGATAGGCATGTCCCAACTTGTCCCATGACATGCCGAAACGGAGGTGTTCTTTGTCTCAATCAAACAGCGAATCGGTCGTTATGCATGAAGCCTCCGCGTGGCTTTCCATGACAAAATCTCTTGTTAAAAGTGAAATCTGCCGGAAAATGGCTGATGTCCAGCTCTTGTGATAACCAGAGAAAGAGCACATGACGGTCTCGTATCCACCGAGCCATCAGCTTAGAAATGATCTGGCATTTTCTGCCTCGTCGTTGCACCTCGGAGCACGGCGCGCCGAATGTCCTTAAAGCCGTCCTTAAAGCTGTAGTAACAGTCCTTATTCTCTGTGAAGCCCGTAAAATTTTCACCAAAAGCCAGATAAATTTTTCAAATGGTGCCAGTCTCTAACAGCTTCTGAAAAAATTCTGATGGAAAAAAGTCCAAATCATTCCGCCATTTCCAGACAATGAAAATCTGACGAGGGGGGTGGACCAGTGCTCACTCAAAACCTGCCCACAGGCAAATGACGTCACCGACAGGCGTGGAAAAACTCACGCATGTGCACGAGGGTTCAAGCATGTCTGACGTAAAAACATATGAATGAAATCCATATAGTTTTTGAAAAAAATAAAAAGGTACGATACTTTATTGACAGACCTCGTACATATTCATACGGTTTCATAACAGCGTTTGGAAGAATCTGATCGCGGTTGGAGGACCCACGAAATGGATCGGGTACATCAGATCCTGCCAGCATGTCCTGTTTGTGCCATGTACGTGCACGTCCACTGGATCCCATCCAAGGGAAACCAAAAGCACCATCAGTCACTGAGTCAATGCATCTTTGTGCATGTCCGAGGCTTGGTGCAACACAGCTGAATACACAGATTATGACATGTTTACCATCGAACTCTGTCGGAAGAATGACTGTGGAACTCATGACACCATAAGCAAACATGTTAACTCATCTTCAGAACAGCCTCAGGTACGTGTCACGGCACAGGATGGAGAAGCAGCGTGTGCAGACCTCGGCTCACAAATGCCTGGTCCACCATGTCATAAAATATCCCACGTCAGCCTCCGTCCTGAGGCACACTGAGTGCTCATCACATCGCCGCGCGCCAATGATCTGACCAGACAGTGTGTTGTACAGCTTCTCTGTGTACTCATCATTCGCTCATCACAGTGCTGACAGTCCGTCATGTGTGGGGAGGGAGTGAGTGGACGAGCGAATCATTGAATGAGTGACAGCGCTCGGGCACATCCATCCAGCAGTCTGAGGGCTTTATTTGTGATCTTGAAGCAGTCTGTGTCTCTGGATCCGCCCGCATTCAACGTAGTCGTCCGGCAGTGGTACACAACTGTGCGCCTGCCTGTCCCTCACAACTGCACCTCAAGGTTTGGTTTTGGTTCCTGTTCCTGCTCATTCTTGCTAAGTTGTTGTTGTCGTCTGCTCCCGTTTATGTTCTGGGTCGCCACAGCGGATACAGCCAAATCCGCACTGATAACTGGCACAGGTTTTACGCCAGATACCCTTCCTGAAGCAACTCCAGTGTTACCTGGAGAAACACACACAGCCACTGGTGTTCCAAAGAGGTCCCTCTTCCAAGTACTAACCAGGTCCTGCACTGCTTAGCTTCTGAAATCTAACGGGGTCAGACTGACACAGAGCAGACCGGCTGCTCATTCTTGCTAAGTGTGACGGGTAAATAAAATGTGCAAATCAAAGAATAAAATGTTCTGTCTGCATCACAATCCAATCTTTAGGACAATTTTTAGAACATCTTTTGTGACTTGTTTTGTAAAACTTTAGTGAAAGTGACGAATGTGAAAATGATCCCAAATAAACAATAAACCTCTCCTCTGTCCTTGGCCTGTTTTTTTTTTTTTTCTTTTTTTAATTTCAGTTGTTGTGCATCTGAGACACGTGGATGGACTGAGAACAGGACTACAGACAGACACACACACAGAAACACACAGAAACACACACAGACACATACCGACACACACATACAGACAGACACACACAGACATAAACACACAGACACATGATACAAACAGACACACTTGCACACAAACACAAATTCACACACATGCACACACAGACACACACAGACACACACAGACAGACATACACACAAACACACAGACACACACAGACACACACACGCACAGACACACACAGACACACAAAGACACAGACACACACACATACAGACACACACATACACAAACACACAAAGACACATACACACAAAGACACAAACACAGACACACACGCACAGACACACACAAACACAGATAGAGACACACAGAAACACATGCACACACACATACACAAATACACACATGCACACACAGACACAGACACACAAAAACACAGACACACACACATAGAAACAAACAGACACAGGCACAGACACAAACACACACACACAGACCCCAAAACACACAGACACACAAAGACACATACAGACAGACACACACACACAGACACACACACGCACAGACACACACAGACACACAAACACACAGACACAAAGACACAGACACACACACATACAGGCAGACACACACATACACAAACACACAGACACATACACACAAAGACACAAACACAGACACACACGCACAGACACACACAAACACAGAGACACACAGAAACACATGCACACACACATACACAAATACACACATGCACACACAGACACAGACACACAAACACACACACACAGACACAAAAACACAGACAGACACACACATAGAAACAAATAGACACAGGCACAGACACAAACACACACACACACACACACACACACAGACCCCAAAACACACAGACACACAAAGACACATACAGACAGACACACACACACAGAAACACACACACACACACACACAAAAACACACAGACACATACCAACACACAGAGACACAAAAACACAGACACACACAGAAACACACACACAGACACACAAGCAGACACACACACAGACACATACTGACACACACAGAGACAGACACACACAGACATAAATACACAGACACTGGACACACACAGACACATGATACAAACAGACACACTTGCACACAGACACAAATTCACACACATGCACACACAGACACAGGCACACATACATACACACACAGACAGACATACACACAAACACACAGACACACACAGACACACAAACACACAGACACAAAGACACAGACACACACACATACAGACAGACACATACACACACACACCGACACACACACACACAGACAGACACACACATACACAAACACACAGATACATACACACAAAGACACAAACACAGACACACACGCACAGACACACACAAACAGAGACACACAGAAACACATGCACACACACATACACAAATACACACATGCACACACAGACACAGACACACAAACACACAGACACACACACACAGACACAAAAACACAGACACACACAGACACACAAACACACAGACACAAAGACACAGACACACACACATACAGGCAGACACACACATACACAAACACACAGACACATACACACAAAGACACAAACACAGACACACACGCACAGACACACACAAACACAGAGACACACAGAAACACATGCACACACACATACACAAATACACACATGCACACACAGACACAGACACACAAACACACACACACAGACACAAAAACACAGACAGACACACACATAGAAACAAATAGACACAGGCACAGACACAAACACACACACACACACACACACACACAGACCCCAAAACACACAGACACACAAAGACACATACAGACAGACACACACACACAGAAACACACACACACACACACACACAAAAACACACAGACACATACCAACACACAGAGACACAAAAACACAGACACACACAGAAACACACACACAGACACACAAGCAGACACACACACAGACACATACTGACACACACAGAGACAGACACACACAGACATAAATACACAGACACTGGACACACACAGACACATGATACAAACAGACACACTTGCACACAGACACAAATTCACACACATGCACACACAGACACAGGCACACATACATACACACACAGACAGACATACACACAAACACACAGACACAAAGACACAGACACACACACATACAGACAGACACATACACACACACACCGACACACACACACACAGACAGACACACACATACACAAACACACAGATACATACACACAAAGACACAAACACAGACACACACGCACAGACACACACAAACAGAGACACACAGAAACACATGCACACACACATACACAAATACACACATGCACACACAGACACAGACACACAAACACACAGACACACACACACAGACACAAAAACACAGACACACACAGACACACACACATAGAAACAAACAGACACAGGCACACACTCACACACACACACACACACACACACACACACACACACACACACACACACACACACACACACACACACACACACACACACACAGACCCCAAAACACACAGACACACAAAGACACATACAAACAGACACATACACAGACACAAACACAAATGCAACAACTAAAAAGGTGGTGAAGGTCTTCCCCAACCAAAAACCCTGGTTTAGTAAAAAGACCAGATTACTTCTCCAGGCTCGGGACATGGCACTGAGGTCAGGGAACAGAGACTCATACAGACAGGCCAGAGCAGACCTGACCCGAGGTATTAAGGCTGCCAAGGCAAACTACAGGAAGCGCATAGAGGCCAACTTCATAGAGGGCAACGCACGCTCCATGTGGAAGGGTATCCAAAACATCATGGATTATAAAAAATGCCACATCACTCCCCTTGATGCAGATGTGGCTTTCCTGGACCAGCTCAATGCCTTTTTCTCCCGCTTTGAGGAAGGAAGAGGACAGGCTCAAGTCACGTTGTTGCTGCCACCAACATCACCTTACAGTCAGCCCCTTGTTATCCAGCAGCACCAGGTACTGCAGGTACTGAGGAAGATCGATATCAACAAGGCAACTGGGCCCGACAACGTGCCAGGGAGGCTGCTGAAGTCGTGTGCTTACCAACTGGCTGACGTGTTTACAAAGATTTTTAATCCATCACTGCAGCAGACCACAGTCCCCGCCTGCCTGAAAACTGCCAGGATCATTCCTGTGCCCAAATGCTCTGCCATTTCGGGACCTGAATGACTACCGGCTGGAGGCTCTGACACCAGTGATAATGAAGTGTATGGAAAAGCTGGTGCTCAACTACATCAAGGACAAGATTCCACCCGGCCTCGACAAAAACCAGTTTGCATACAAGTCCAATAGGTGCACAGATGACACAGTTTCCATTGCGCTTCATTCTGCTCTCAGCCACTTGGAAAATCCAAACACTTATGTCCGAATGCTGTTTGTTGATTTCAGCTCAGCGTTCAATTCCATCAGCCCTAGTAGGCTTGTCAACAAACTGCAGGCATTGAAGCTTGGAACCCCGCTATGCCTATGGATTAAGGACTTTCTGACAAACAGACGGCAGTATGTGAGAATAGGCAACTCCATATCCACTTCCACTGTCGTCAACACTGGCGTGCCACAAGGGTGTGTACTAAGCCCCATCTTGTACACACTATACACCCATGACTGCGTTGCTATTCACAGCGCCACCAACTCTGTCATCAAATTTGCTGATGACACGACAGTCGTAGGACTGATCAGTGACAACAATGAAATGCCCTACAGAGAGGAAGTGGATTCACTGGTGACATGGTGCAGTGAAAACCATCTCGACCTGAATACCAAGAAAACGAAAGAAATAATAATTGACTTTCGGAAGGCGCGGGCTACACCTCACCATGCTCTGATGATCAAAGGGGAACGGGTGGAATGTGTCCAAGAATTCAAGTTCCTAGGACTACACATCTCTGAGGAAGTTGGCTGGACAGCCAATACCAATCATATGGTTAAAAAGGCCCAGCAACGCCTATTTTTCCTAAGAACATTGAAAAAGAACAAGCTGCCTCCGCCTCTGTTGAAGAATTTCTACAGCTGCACCATCGAGAGCGTACTCACATATGGATGTACGGTGTGGTACGCCAGCGCACCGCATCTGAGAAGAAACAGCTTCAGCGAGTGATTAAAACAGCTCAGCAGATCATCGGTTGCCCGCTCCCATCCCTGGCTGAGATTTACTCAAAACGCCTTCTCGGACGGGCCACAAAGATCACGAATGATCCCTACCATCCGGGACACTCCCTCTTCTCCATCCTCCCGTCTGGCAGGCTCCGGGTTATCCGAGCCCGCACAAACAGACTGAAGGACAGCTTTTTCCCAATGGCTGTGAAAAGACTTTTAGAAGAATATTGACTACTTGTATTGCACTGGGGATCACACTGCACTGTTTTTATTATTGCACCGGATATTCCCTCCACTGTTTTATTCTTTAAAATATGTATTTAATATTCATTATCTTATTTATACTGAGTTTTTAACAGACTATATATTTTATATGTGATAGTCTATTGTATATTGTAATTTATCTGTGAGGGAGCTGCTGCACAGGGGTGTCGCCGAACGACATTTCATTGTGTTTTTTATACAATGACAATAAAGCTTATTCAATCCCGGATCCCGGATAAACACACACACGCATACATAAACACACACAGACACAAACACACAGACACACACACATACACACACAGACAGACACACACACACACAGACACAGAGACACACACATACACATACACGCAAAGACACAAACAGACACACACACAGACACGCAAAGACACAAACAGACACACACATAGACACATACTGACACACACAGAGACAGACACACACAGACATAAACACACAGACACTGGACACAAACAGACACAAACACAGACAGAGACACACATGCACACACAGACAGACAGAGACACAAACACACAGAAACACACAAAGACACAGACACACACAGAAAGAGACACACAGAAACACATGCACACACACAGACACACACACATAGAAACAAACAGACACAGGCACAGACACACACAAACAGACACAAACACACACAGACAGACACAAAACACAGGCACACACACAGACATACACAAAGACACATACACAGACACAAACACACACACAGACAAACACACAGACACACACACAGAGACAAACACACAGACAGACATGCGCACACAGATGTAGACACACGTGCGCACACACAGACACACACACAAACACACAGACACACACAAACACACGCAGACATGCACAGACACAAATGCACACAGACACAAGACACACACAGACACACACAAACATACACAGACATAAATGCACACAGACATACACACACACTCAGACACACACAAACAGACATGCGCACACAGACATAGACACATATGCACACACAGACACACACACAGACAGACATGCGCACACAGACGTAGACACATATGCACACACAGACACACACACACAGACAGACATGCGCACACAGACATAGACACATATGCACACACAGACACACACAGACACACACACAGACAGACAGACATGCACACACAGACAGACGCACACACGAAGACACACACACACATACACAATCACAAAGACACACATACACACAAACACAAAGACACACACAGACACACACAGACAGAAACACACAACAAACAGACAGACACACACAGACAGACACTGACAGACAAATGACACAGACACATATGCACACACAGACACACACACAGACACAAATGCACAAATAGTGTTGGGAAGGTGTCGTGACACGGACCCACAACAGGGGGCGTTAATGAACGGACAATGGATAAGCCAAAAAGTAACAATTTAATGTTGTGAATCACACAACGAAGTACAGACAAATACAAATATTGCAGAATATCAATCAGACACAAGGTGACGTGTGGCAGGCTCGAAGATAGGAGACGTCTGGTGCGAGAAGAGCCGGATCCCACACAGCCCTCACCACCAACGGACCTGAAGAACACCGGAGCCGCCAAGCCCTGCGCCCCAGGTGGCCACTGTCTTCAGCAGTCAGACCCGGTACTGCTGGCAGAAAACAGAAACAGTTCTGGATGAGTGTGAGTTCGCACACTCAGTAATCCCACAGTCTGTACACAGTTAGGAGGAAGAACCTCCACCTCCAATCACACACTCGTGCAGCTCCTGAGATAACCACTTATCTGGGTGGGGTGGGAGGCGAAGCCGTCGCAGTCCACACCAAACGCCAACTCAGCAGACAGGGTATCCGTCCCAGGAAAACGGCTGCAAGAGAGATCAGACTAATACTCGATTAAGGTTCAGCAGAGAATTACCTGTATGGTAGAAGATTTCTCGGCGAGGAGGTGGAGTTGCAGTCCGGCCTTTGTAGTGGTGGTGATGAGTGACAGCTGGTGTTGATAGGTGACAGCTGTCACTTCCAGCGGCTCCAACGCCCTCTCATGCTTGGAGCCCGCACTCCAAGCAGGGCGCCATCTGGTGGTGGTGGCCAGCAGTACCTCCTCTTCAGCGGCCTACACAACAAATAGAAACACATACACACAGACATGCACACAGACACACACATATGCACAGAAAGACACAGACATACATGCAGACGCAGACACACAGGCACACACAGACACAAACACACATGTGCACACAGACACACACGCACACAGACACACACGCACACACATACACACAGACACAAACACACATGCACACACAGACACACATGCACACACACACATGCAGACACACAGACACACATGCACACAGACATAAACACAGATCCACGCAGACACACACAGACAGACACATATCAAATCAAATCAAATCAATTTTATTTATATAGCGCCAAATCACAACAAACAGTTGCCCCAAGGCGCTTTATATTGTAAGGCAAAAGCCATACAATAATTATGTAAAACCCCAACGGTCAAAACGACCCCCTGTGAGCAAGCACTTGGCTACAGTGGGAAGGAAAAACTCTCTTTTAACAGGAAGAAACCTCCAGCAGAACCAGGCTCAGGGAGGGGCAGTCTTCTGCTGGGACTGGTTGGGGCTGAGGGAGAGAACCAGGAAAAAGACATGCTGTGGAGGGGAGCAGAGATCAATCACTAATGATTAAATGCAGAGTGGTGCATACAGAGCAAAAAGAGAAAGAAACAGTGCATCATGGGAACCCCCCAGCAGTCTACGTCTATAGCAGCATAACTAAGGGATGGTTCAGGGTCACCTGATCCAGCCCTAACTATAAGCTTTAGCAAAAAGGAAAGTTTTAAGCCTAATCTTAAAAGTAGAGAGGGTGTCTGTCTCCCTGATCTGAATTGGGAGCTGGTTCCACAGGAGAGGAGCCTGAAAGCTGAAGGCTCTGCCTCCCATTCTACTCTTACAAACCCTAGGACACACACAGACAGACACTGACAGACAAATGACACAAACAGACACATATGCACACACAGACACACACACATATGCACAGAGAGACACAGACATACATGCAGACACAGACACACATGCACACAGACACACACGCACACACATGTACACACAGACACAAACACACATGTGCACACAGACACACATGCACACACACACACACACACGCAGACACACAGACACACATGCACACAGACACAAACACAGACACACGCAGACACATACAGACAGACAGGCACACACACAGACACACACAGACAGACACTGACAGACAAATGACACAAACAGACACATATGCACACAGAGACACACACACAGATACACACACAGACACAAACACACAGACACAAATGCACACACAGACACAAATACACAGACACACAGACATACATTCACACACAGACACACATGCACAAATAGAAACACATACACACACAGACATGCACACAGACACAGACACACATGCACACACAGACACACACACACATGCACAGAGAGACACAGACACACATGCACACACAGACACACACGCACACACATGTATACACAGACACAAACACACATGCGCACACAGACACACACACAGACACACATGCACACACACAGACACACATGCACACACAGACATGCATGCACACAGACACAAACACAGACACAAACACAGACCCACGCAGACACACATGCACACACACAGACACACATGCACACACAGACATGCATGCAGACACACATGCACACACAGACACACATGCACACACAGACACACATGCACACAGACACAAACACAGACCCACGCAGACACACACAGACAGGCACACACACAGACACACACAGACAGACACTGACAGACAAATAACACAAACAGACACATATGCACACACAGACACACACACATATGCACAGAGAGACACAGACACACATGCACACAGACACAAACACACATGCGCACACAGACACACACGCAGACACACATGCACACACAGACACGCATGCAGACACACATGCACACACAGACACACATGCACACAGACACACACGCACACACATGTACACACAGACACAAACACACATGCGCACACAGACACACGCAGACACACATGCACACGCACACACACACACAGACACACACAGACAGACAGGCACACACACAGACACACACAGACAGACACTGACAGACAAATGACACAAACAGACACATATGCACACAGAGACACACACACAGATACACACACAGACACACAAACACACAGACACAAATGCATACACAGACACACAGACATACATTCACACACAGACACACATGCACACACAGACATGCACACAGACACAGACACACATGCACACACAGACACACATGCACACACAGACACACACGCACACACATGTACACACAGACACAAACACACATGCGCACACAGACACACACAGAGACACACATGCACACACACAGACACACATGCACACACAGACATGCATGCAGACACACGTGCACACACAGACACACATGCACACAGACACACACGCACACACATGTACACACAGACACAAACACACATGCGCACGCAGACACACATGCACACACACAGACACACATGCACACACAGACACACACGCAGACACACATGCACACACACAGACACACATGCACACACAGACACGCATGCAGACACACATGCACACACAGACACATACACACACACACACACATGCACACAGACACAAACACACATGCGCACACAGACACACACGCAGACACACATGCACACACAGACACGCATGCAGACACACATGCACACACAGACACATACACACACAAACACACATGCACACAGACACATATGCAAACACAGAAACACACAGACACACAAACAGACACACGTACACACAAACACACAGACACAAATGCACACAAACAGACAGACATCCACACACATGCACATACAGACACACAAACATACACACAGACACACACACACACACACAGACATGTACACACAGACACAAACACACATGCACACACAGACGCAGACACAAACGCACACACATGCACACACAGACGCAGACAAACACACACATAGACACATATGCACCCAGACAGACACACACAGACACACAAAGAAACAGACACACATACACATAAACACATAGACACACACACACAGACACACACAAACACAGACACATGCAAGAAACAGACACACATACACACAAACACATAGACACACACAGACACACAGAAAGACACAGATACAAGAACACATACAGACACACACAGATACACTGACATACACTCAACAAAAATATAAACGCTTTTGGTTTTGCTCCCATTTTGTATGAGATGAACTCAAAGATCTAAAACGTTTTCCACATACACAATATCACCATTTCCCTCAAATATTGTTCACAAACCAGTCTAAATCTGTGATAGTGAGCACTTCTCCTTTGCTGAGATAATCCATCCCACCTCACAGGTGTGCCATATCAAGATGCTGATTAGACACCATGATTAGTGCACAGGTGTGCCTTAGACTGCCCACAATAAAAGGCCACTCTGAAAGGTGCAGTTTTGTTTTATTGGGGGGGGGGATACCAGTCAGTATCTGGTGTGACCACCATTTGTCTCATGCAGTGCAACACATCTCCTTCACATAGAGTTGATCAGGTTGTCAATTGTGGCCTGTGGAATGTTGGTCCACTCCTCTTCAATGGATGTGCGAAGTTGCTGGATATTGGCAGGAACTGGTACACGCTGTCGTATACACCAGTCCAGAGCATCCCAAACATGCTCAATGGGTGACATGTCCGGTGAGTATGCCGGCCATGCAAGAACTGGGACATTTTCAGCTTCCAAGAATTGTGTACAGATCCTTGCAACATGGGGCCGTGCATTATCCTGCTGCAACATGAGGTGATGTTCTTGGATGTATGGCACAACAATGGGCCTCAGGATCTCGTCACGGTATCTCTGTGCATTCAAAATGCCATCAATAAAATGCACCTGTGTTCTTCGTCCATAACAGACGCCTGCCCATACCATAACCCCACCGCCACCATGGGCCACTCGATCCACAACATTGACATCAGAAAACCGCTCACCCACACGACGCCACACACGCTGTCTGCCATCTGCCCTGGACAGTGTGAACCGGGATTCATCCGTGAAGAGAACACCTCCAATGTGCCAAACGCCAGCGAATGTGAGCATTTGCCCACTCAAGTCGGTTACGACGACGAACTGGAGTCAGGTCAAGACCCCGATGAGGACGACGAGCATGCAGATGAGCCGGTTTCTGACAGTTTGTGCAGAAATTCTTTGGTTATGCAAACCGATTGTTTCAGCAGCTGTCCGAGTGGCTGGTCTCAGACGATCTTGGAGGTGAACATGCTGGATGTGGAGGTCCTGGGCTGGTGTGGTTACACGTGGTCTGCGGTTGTGAGGCTGGTTGGATGTACTGCCAAATTCTCTGAAACGCCTTTGGAGACGGCTTATGGTAGAGAAATGAACATTCAATACACGAGCAACAGCTCTGGTTGACATTCCTGCTGTCAGCATGTCAACTGCACGCTCCCTCAGATCTTGCGACATCTGTGGCATTGTGCTGTGTGATAAAACTGCACCTTTCAGAGTGGCCTTTTATTGTGGGCAGTCTAAGGCACACCTGTGCACTAATCATGGTGTCTAATCAGCATCTTGATATGGTATGAGAACCTTGGCTGGAGATATGATTTTAAATTCCTTTTTGAGCTTTGTGAAGCATACAAGTTTTACAAAACGGAGGAAAAATGGTCTCGCATCAAATGGCACAAGCTGCCATCACTTCACAGTGCCAGGTGGAACTCACAAGGAATTTTTGCACTTATTGCATTTTTCCTTCTTGCAAAGTGGCGAGAACAGCTGAGGGTAACTTGTGATTTCATCCCAACTACATGGACGCGGGCCTGGTTTGATAACCAACACTATTAAGAGTCGGATTATGAAGACCTGCTGACACACATGCAGACACAGACAAACACAAACACATAGACGCAGACACACGCACACACACAGACACATACACACAAAAACAAAGACACACACACACAGACATCCACAGACACAGACAGACACACAGATAGTCACAGACACACACACACAGACAAATACACACACAAAGACAGACACACATGCACAAACTGACACGCATGCATACACAGACACACATGCACACACAGACAGACACAGACACACACAGACAAAAACACACAGACACATACACACAAAAACAAACACACAGACAGACACACCAAGACATGCACAAACACAACCACAGACACACATGTACACACAGACACACACAGACATACATGCACACTCAGACAAAGACACACCTGCAAACACAGACACACACAGACAGACACACACATACACACACAGACACACATGCACACACAGACACACATGCACATACACACAGGCGGACATGCACACACACATACACAGACACACACCGACACACATGCACACACAGACAGACAGACACACACACACACACACACGCACACACACACACACAAACACACACAGACACATATGCAGACTGACAGACAAACATACAGATACACACAGACAGACACACAAACACACAGACGCAAACACAAAGACACACATGCACACACAGACACACACACAGACATACATGCACACACAGAAAAAATGCACAAACAGACACACACGCACACACACATGTACACACAGACACAAATGCACCCACAGACACACAAACAGACACACTTGCACACACAGACACAAATACACCACCACA